>NC_039365.1:65752460-65870119 GCF_003573695.1 Papaver somniferum
CCATGCCAGCCACATCTCCGCGCCAAGGCATGCCAACCATGCCAGCCGCACCACTGTGCCAATGGAAAACCATGCCAGATACATCTCCGCGCCAAGGCATGCAAACCGCACCACTGTGCCAATGTCAAACCATGCCAGCCACATCTCCGCTCCAAGGCATGCCAACCATGCCACCCGCACCACTGTGCCAATGGAAAACCATGCCAGCCACGTCTACCGCGCCAAGGCATGCCAACCATGCTAGCCGCACCATGCACAAATGCCATGCCAAACCCTTGGCCCCACCATGCCAAGCCAACCGCACCTTTCCTTGGCCCCAACCATGCTAGACGTACCATGCTCCAATGGCATGCCAAACCCTTGGCCCCACCATGCCAAGCCAACCGCGCCTTTCCTTGGTCCCAACCATGCTAGCCGCACCATGCGCCAATGGCATGCCAAACCCTTGGACCCACCATGCCAAGCCAACCGCACCTTGCCTTGGCCCCACCATGCCAAGCCGTCTGTACCGAACCCTTGGCCCCACTTTGCCAAGCCATCCGCACCATTGGCCTTGGCCCCACTATGCCAGCCTTCCCTATGCGGCAACCAAAACGAAGGCGTGTGATGATCAACAACCACCCTTCCATCCTAGATGCAAATCCTAGCCGTCCAAGGTCGCCAAAAAAAGCATGGTAACCTTTGGCCCAAAACCCTAGTTTTGGCCACGCCAAACCGCGCCAAGGCATGCCATGCCACTTGTGCCAATGGCATGCCAACCACCTTGCCGTGCCATACCATGCCGGCCTTCCCCATGCGGCTACCAAATCAAAGGCGTGCAACGATCAACGGCCACCCTTCCATCCTAGATGCAAATCTTAGCCGTCCAAGTTCGCCAAACAACGCATGGTAACATTTGGCCCAAAACCCTAGTTTTGGCCATGCCAAGGCATGCCATGCCACATGTGCCAATGGGATGCCAACCACCTTGCCACGCCATACCATGCCATCCTTCCCCATGCGGCTACCAAAACGAAGGCGCGCGACGATCAACGGCCACCCTTCCATCCTAGATGCAAATCCTAGCCGTCCAAGGTCGCCAAACGACGCATGGTAACCTTTGGCCCAAAACCCTAGTTTTGGCCACGCCAAACCGCGCCAAGGCATGCCATGCCACATGTGCCAATGGCATGCCAACCACCTTGCCGCGCCATATCATGTCGGCCTTCCCCATGCGGCTACCAAAACAAAGGCGTGCGACGATCAACGGCCACCTTTCCTTCCTCAATGCAAATCCTAGCCGTCCAAGGTCGCCAAACAACGCATGGTAACCTTGGGACCAAAACCTTAGTTTTGGCCACGCCAAACCGCGCCAAGGCATGCCATGCCACATGTGCCAATGGCATGCCAACCACCTTGCCGCGCCATGCCATGACGGGTTTCCCCATGCTGCTACCAAAACGAAGACGTGCGACGATCAATGGCCACCTTTCCATCCTAGATGCAAATTCTAGCCGTCCAAGGTCGCCAAACAACGCTTGGTAACCTTTGGCCCAAAACCCTAGTTTTGGCCACGCCAAACCACGCCAAGGCATGCCATGCCACATGTTCCAATGACATGCCAACCACCTTGCCATGCAATTCCATGCCGGCCTTCCCCATGCGGCTACCAAAACAAAAAAGTGCGACGATCAACGACCACCCTTCCATCCTAGATGCAAATCCTATCCGTCCAAGGTCGCTAAACAACGCATGGTAACCTTTGGATCAAAACCCTAGTTTTGACCACGCCAAACCGCGCCAAGGCATGCCATGCCACATGTGCCAATGGCATGCCAACCACCTTGCCGTTCCATACCATGCCGACCTTCCCTATGCGGCAACCAAAACGAAGGCCTGCAACAATCAACGACCACTTTTTCATCTAAGATGCAGATCTTAGCCGTCCAAGGTTCCCAGCTAACACATGGAAACCTTTGGCCCTAGTTTGGTCGCGCCTAAACAAAGCCAAAACCCTAACTTTTGGACGCGCCTAAACTGGGCCATATTAAAGGCATACTGATCATACTTTCATGCCACTGGATACCACACGAAAGGTTGCAATAATCAAAAACTACCTTCCTCTTAAGATGCAAAATCTCGACCGTTGAAGGTCACTACCGAGCTGGCAAGTCTCTCAAGCTCAACTTGCCAGACAACAACAACATGCTACATGTTTTCCACGAAAACACTCGAGTCATCAACACATGTCACAAACTGGGGGATGCTCTTTGGGTATTGGTTTGGCGGTTTACAGCGTGCATCGTACACTACGCTCGTTATAAGAAAGTGTCATAAGGATGAGGCGGTTAGTAAATACAGAGAGTAATGGTGAAACACTTTCTTTTATGGAACATCAGTTCCAAGCGTTACCCGTTACCGCCTCCTCCCATTTACTCACCCGTTTTCCATTTCTTAATGAGACCAGAGTACGTTTCACTTCGACTTGTATAAATAGGCATTACCTATTTCTACCGAACAACAAGTTCAAGTCAGGAGCATAGAACACTCAGAAAACGTTTGCTAGCTTTCCTATCTGTTAGCTTTCCACTTTCTGATACAAGTCACAAAACAACTACTCTTCCAGAATCAACTATTCTGGTCTCAACACTCTCTTCGCTTCCCTCCCCAAAACCAACCCTTCTCCTCCTCTTTGTGACCGAAGCAAGTCTGGAACGACCATTTCTTGGTTTAGGCCTGATTTGTATAGATTGATCTATCGAATCTAAAGTACTCCCTTGCAGTACATTGTTTAGGGTTTAGACTCGTTTCTCACCCACATGCCCGGAATTACCGAAATCAGTAGAAACCGTTTTCACCCTCAAACACCTACACAACCTTTCGGCGATTAAAACCACCCAAAACCTAGCCTATGAATTTCATTTCATTTTATTTTTTTTTCTTTTAAAATCTTCTTCTCCTCTTCTTCTTCCTTTCCGATTGTGGAGAGTAAAAACAATATTCCCTCGTTCTTAAACTTCAATTCATCGTCGTCGTTCATTGCGTAATCAAAAACATCATAAATTCTTCTATAAAACGATGACTGGAAATAATGAACCCACGATAGCTCGAGGAAAAAATGTCTACCGTGGTGACGATCCAAAAATTGGAGAAAATCAAAGAACAAAGTGATTGTAACGGCTGCAAATGACGAAGAAGACGACGAACACGACGAACATGAAGAAGATGAAACCGCTCATGTAGGTGGTGGTGGTGATTCTGATAATCAAACTCTCCATCAAATGGCCCTAATTAGATAAGTTTCTATTGTTTTGTGTGTTTATGTTATTTTAATTTGACGAATCCATGAAAATAAGTTCTAGGGTTTTCGGTTATTTCCCAGAATCGGTAGTTAGATCTTCATTTTATCTCCCGATTGTGTCCATTTTCTAGGGTTTTCGGTTACATCGACCAGAAGCGGGGGTTAATTTTTATAGCTTACTTCCGATTATATATAAATGTTTGCCACTGAACCCTAAAATTGACATAATCGTTAGCTAGGTTATATTTTGCCTTACGATTTGAACAGAGGATTAGAAAATATAGGAACACACAATTGATGCCCAGAATCATAAGATACTATATAGTATTTGACTTCCGATTCATAGAATCGTTGGTTAGATGATAGGACTCTGGAAGAACCCTATATATGATAACCGTAATCGCACGGTGTCTAACTAGTAGACAGAGGCAAGTATGGGTCGAACCCACAGGGAGCGGTGGAAATACTGCAATCAATACTCCTAATCGACTAACCAATCGAGATATGATATTTTTGGATTCTTGGAATTAAGGATTTAAAAAGAATGAAAACAAAAGAAAAATAATTAAATACAATGAGAAAGAGAGTCGGTAACCAGGGTCTACGGATTCCACTACTATTTATAATTATGCACCGAAAAGAACTCTAATTCCAAATATGTGTTTATAGATTTGTTATATTGCACCACCTATTATTTATATAATCTCGGATCATAAACTCGCATCTCCTAAGTATAGCCCATCAAATTTCTAAGCATGACATATCAGATTATAATGACGAGAGAATTATCGAAAACATAATTTATAGATTCACAATTATTATTTGCTTCGTCTAAGCATAACCCATTAAAATATTAACCTAAGCATGAATTATCAAATACTAACAAATATAATTGCAAACTACATGAATTTATGAATTTAGGCTAATGTATCATACAAAGACGGTGTGCAACAATTCATATTATAATAAAATCAATAAACAAAATTATAGACTTCAAGATTCATTTTTATAGCCTAATGCCAAAATAATTCCAATTTATTTCGCAATGGTCTATGCTCAAAGTAGTTTTCTCCATGAACCCTAGTTACAAAATCTAACACACCATATAAATGGATTTCTCAAAACCCATAGAAATAAATTACAAGAGAAAGAAATAATAAACCGATATCACCGTTGTCACCCGGTAAATGATCGTCTTCCTATCTTGTTGTATCTCCTTAAATAAACCCAACCGAGAACCCCTAGTTACATGGTTGACACTCCAATTATATAACCACTGTCTACTTCCCAAAAGTCCAAAGATATTATTACACATCCAAAATATCATAAATAAGGAATGTATATATCTTTTGTCTTCACTTTACCCATTTGAATCATATCTCAAAGAATCTTTCACGTGACTTTTTCCATTTCTTTATATACTATCTTCAAAGATCTTCCACATTTAGTGCTCATTAGTAAATCACATTCCATGCATTGTATAATCCACTAAAGAAATGAAATGGAAACAAAACCAGTATAGTAAGTAGAAATGAAGTTAATTAATGTCGCCATATTCTTGTAATTCCACCACGAACAAAATATTATGCCCAATTAATTCGAAGCCTAATATCATTCCATTAGCCACGACCGTTCATATTTCTTTGACCGGCCCTGATTGGTCAAATATGCGCATAAGTCTAATTTCAGCCGTTTTATTCTTCGGGTTACCAGATTTACTTGTATTTCCTACAAAAGCCTTAAAACAATATTATTAGTAAAATAATGAGTCCTAGCTAATGCGGTTATGGGTGTAAATGTATCGCACTTACGTGCTTATCAATTCCCCCTCACTTGCATTTTGCTAGTCCCGAGCAAAACAAAAAAATTGACCCGCTACACAGCTGGTCATAAAATGAAAATTTGAAATACCATACCAAGACTCGCTACACAGCTGGTCATAGAAAATACCATACAAAAGACCCGCTACACATATGGTCATGATAAATACCATACACAAGACCCGCTACACAGCTGGTCATAACCCTAAAAACCATGATGATATATTTTATTATTTTTTTTAAAACCCGCTACACAGCTAATCATTTTTTTTAGACCCGCTACACAGCTGGTCATAATATACCTGCAAACCTACAATAGACCCGCTCCACAGCTGGTCATAAATTGCAAGAAAATTCCTGAAAAATAAAAAGGAAAAAGTTAACCACTTCCCCACACTTAAACATTACATTGTCCTCAATGTAATTGAGTCATCCAACATAAAATTTAAGATGGGAAAATTCATAATATGCAACAATAAACAAATAAAAATAAAATAAGAAAATAGAATTACCTACTGGAATATACATAAAGGATTCTCTATATATCAACAACCTAAATAGTTGGGGATCAACCCAAAGAACAATATATATAATCAGTGATAACCTCAGATCTTCGTTGTAGCAACGTAAAGATATAGAGATTATCAAAAGGAAAGAGATGCCTACATACCTTGTTTTTGCAAAGGATAAATCGTCAATAACAAGAATTAGCTACCCAAGTGGTTCACTGTGGGTGGGAACTGAAACCATTTGGGAGACATGCATAGGCAAAGAGAAGTCACGAGATGCAAAATAATCTAGTAATATTGGAGAAGCACGCAGTTCTAATCCAAAATTAAGAATCTTCCGAAAAGTTGTGCTAACAATTCTAGGTATATTAGCTTCTCCATTAGATTTGCAAACCTGTACTAAATCATTATCAACCGAGGAATCAATAGGAATATCACAATAAAAAGGATTAAAAGAAAACTTATAGATAGAGTGTAATGTCTCTAAGTCGTTAGACTTAACTATAGTTTCTTCGGAATTAACGCATTCTTCATAAGCATCATTGTTATAACACTGATATGTCCTACCGTCTAAAAGAATGGTGTCCTCAGTCCTAAACTCATCCTTTTAAATAGGCAGGTGATCATAAACACGATCAGGAGTTGGACTAAATACACTACCTTCACTTGGTATGACAATGTCTCTATTCCTATGATCACAACTATCAAGTTCATCATCATTCTCCATACACATTGATTCATTATCTAAAGCTGTTTCATCATAAATATCAAGAGTACTAGAAAAATTAAAACTTGTCTCCTTGGTAAGACCACAATCTTTTACCGACTGTGTTAGTTGAGCAATCGATAAAGCATTTTGTTCATCAAGTTGAGCAATATAATCATGGCTTTTACTAAGCTCGGCAAAAAATAACTCATTAGCTTTGGTCTGTTCAGCAATGTCAATATTGAGGCGTTCTAACAAAGATAGTTGTGATGCAAATGGGTCACAATAAGATAAATCATCTCTCCCATACTGTGACAGAGAAGTGTAGGAATAATAATTGGAATCAACAAATTGTGGCTCATAACCAGGGTAAAGTTGGTAACGATCATAACCTTCACAAGGTCCGGAATGATAATACCAATAAGAATAATTCCAATCATTATTTACACACTTGGCAGGTTCTTGATAATGAGAAGGTGCATATGCATACTCCTCATGTGAAATATCAGATGGCTCCTCTGTCTCAGCTCTTTTTGTAAGATTCCAAAAAGTGATAAAAGAAGTCAACTCACTGGAAACCATTATACAAAGTAAAATTTTCCCAATAACTCACCTTGCAAAATCTTTGTGAGAATATCAAGTACTTACTTTAGGCCTGTTGTTGACTCAAATCACCGGTCTTCAGACTAAGGTACCTAAGAAAAAAAACAAATAATCTACGTAAAAATAACTAAAAGAAAATATAAAAATAAAAGAAAAATAATATATGTACAGAAGACAAAAAAATATGTACAAAATACCAATTACAATATTCCACAACCGCTCCCCGGCAGCGGCGCCAAAAATTGATCGGATTCTGTAAGAACCCTATATGTGATAACCGCAATCGCACGGTGTCAAACTAGTAGACAGAGGCAAGTACGGGTCTAACCCACAGGGAGCGGTGGAAATACTGCAATCAATACTCCTAATTGACTAACCAATCAAGATATGATATTTTTGGATTCTTGGAATTAATGATTTAAAAAGAATGAAAACGAAAGAAAACTAATTAAATACAATGAAAAAGAGACTCGGTAACCAGGGTCTACGGATTCCACTACTATTTATAATTATGCACGGAAAAGAACTCTAATTCCAATTATGTGTTTATAGACTTGTTCTATTGCACCACCTATTATTGATATAATCTAGGATCATAAACTCGGATCTCCTAAGTATATCCCATCAAATTTCTAAGCATGACCTACCAAATTATAATGACGAGAGAATTATCGAAAACATAATTTATAGATTCACAATTATTATTTGCTTCGTCTAAGCATAACCCATTAAAATATTAACCTAAGCATGAATTATCAAATACTAACAAATATAATTGCAAACACATGAATTTATGAATTTAGGCTAATGTATCATACAAAGACGGTGTGCAAAAACTCATATTATAATAAAATCAATAAACAAAATTATAGACTTCAAGATTCATTTTTATAGCCTAATACCAAAATAATTCCAATTTATTTCACAATGGTCTATGCTCAAATTGGTTTTCTCCATGAACCCTAGTTACAAAATCTAGCACACCATATAAATGGATTTCTCAAAACCCATAAAAATAAATTACAAGAGAAAGAAATAATAAACTGATATCACGGTTGTCACCCGGTAAATGATCGTCTTCCTCTCTTGTTGTATCTCCTCGAATAGACCCAACTGAAAACCCCTAGTTACATGGTTGACACTCCAATTATATAACCACTATCTACTTCCCAAAAGTCCAAAGATATTATTATACATCCAAAATATCATAAATAAGGAATGTATATATCTTTTGTCGTCACTTTACCCATTTGAATCATATCTCAGAGACTCTTTCACGTGACTTTTTCTATTTATTTATATACTCTCTTCAAAGATCTTCCACATTTAATGCTCAGTAGTAAATCGCATTCCATGCGCTGTATAATCTACTAAAGAAATGAAATGGATACAAAACCAGTATAGTAAGTAGAAATGAAGTTAATTAATGTCGCCATATTCTTGTAATTCCACCACGAACAAAATATTATGCCAAATTAATTCGAAGGATAATATCATTCCATTAGCCACGACTGTCCATATTTCTTTGACCGGATCTGATTGGTCATATACGCGCATAAGTCTAATTTCAGCCGTTTTATTCTTCGGGTTACCAGATTTACTTGTATTTCCTACAAAAGCCTTAAAACAATAGTATTAGTAAAATAATGAGTCCTAGCTAATGCAATTATGGGTGTAAATGTATCGCACTTACGTGCTTATCATTAGACGAATTCAACCCACTACCGATTATATAAGTTCTAAAATTTAAAAATTTGTGATTTTGGCAAAATCTAATTTCGGGGCTACGTTTTAATCGGAAGCCAAAGGCTATTTCTTTACTTTTGAGTATGTGCAATCGGTGGATATGTTAGATTGTTTTGTTCCGATTACATATGTCTCATGAAATTATTAATTTCTGAACCCAAATTGATGGCATATTCGGGAGATAAAACTAATATGACTTTCGATTGTGTGTAATCGGAAGAAAATCTTTTACCCGTGCTTCCAATTGTTCATAATCAGAAGTTTATATTTTAATTATGACTTCTGATTGTGTAGTTTGTAGTGCAATTCTTACGAACCAATTTTATTGTTTAAGTACAGGCGAGGTAACAAAGTCCAAGGTACAACTGTTACAGGGCCACGTCAAAGAGGGGGTAAGAAACTAAGCGATAGTGCGCGGAAATAAAGGAGTCAAAAAAGAAATTCTAGCAATGATGGTACTCAAGAAGGATTAGAACCAAACGCTCAACAAGGACCTTAAGAAGATGTAGAACCAAGCGCTCCAGAAATCACTCAAGATGAAGTTGGACAAAGTATTCCAGAAATTAGATTACAGGAAGAAGGACAACCAAGTGGTACACAAGGAGAAGGAGGAGTTATAAGGAAGCCAATCGCGAAGAAAGCATCACACCTTGTCCCCATTGATTTGAAGAAGACGGATTTTGAAGAAGAAATCCCGGCGCTGCCTAGTAATGGAGGAGCATTGTTATTTGGCTACAAAGACTCCTGGGCCAGAGAAATCTACGAAACTGAGGTAATAATCGTATTTTTTTTACTAACGTACTGTATTTTTATTCGTAATACTACTCTATGTATTCTGTAATGTGTTGTGTGTTTAATAGTATCATTCCGATGCGATTCCTCTACTCAAACCTACTGCCGTACCAACAAAATTAATGAAAGATTGGCCTTTAGACGGTGAATGTGAAAGGTTTAAGACAACTATAGCCAACTCGGGATTATCTACTGCTGCCAAGAACTCAATGTTGGAACATGATTAGGGTCGTGATATCGGCTTTTGTGGAGAGATTGTATCCCGAGACAGATACCTTTCGTATGCCGTTTGGGGAGATAACCATTACTCCAGATGATGTGAGGAAGATTCTTAATCTCAATGACCATGGTGTAGCTATCAAGTATAACTACATAAAGCAGTTAAATTGGGAACAACTTTATGATTTGTGTAAAAAGTGTTTTGGTTGGGATAAAGAGACATCGGACATTGAGTTCAACATGTGCTTTTCTTACAAAACTAGACAGTTTATCATGAGTCAGTTGATCAAGATGTTCAAAGGCACTGCCGAGAAAGAAAATCAAGGACCGTTAAGTGATGCCGAAGTGGATGTCGCGGCCACTGCCTATCTCTTATGTGTATTGGGATGTGTCATTTTTCCCAATGCTAGTGGCAACCGAGTAGATGCTAACCTTCTACAACTATTGCATTCTCTCAATAAGTTAGCCTATTACTCCTGGGGCACGACATGCCTGGCATTCTTAATAGAGGAGTTGAGAAAGGCGTCGAGGCTTAGAACTAGCCAAATTTCTGGGAATGTGAGTCTATTCCAGGTATTTTCTCAACTCTATTAATCCATTGATCATTATGTTCTTTTCTTTCTCTAATTTAAGAATCAATTTCCAATACTTGGTTTGGTATCTATGTAGACATGGATCTATGACCACTACCCTAGCATGAAATTGGCAGATGTGAACACACAGTGTGAGAAAGGTACACCGAGAGGAACAAAGTACAAGTTCACAAAGAACCGTTCAAGGACAAAGGAGAAGCAATTGGTTCAATTGAAGGAGAAATTAGACTCAACTAAGGCCTCAGAGGTATGCTTTTATCCATACAAGGAAGACCGAGCTAGTGGACATATAGCGGGTCGTTCCGAGTTGTCCCATTATTTTGGACCGTTGTGGTATCCCACAGGTTATGTAATGTACAATGGCTCCAGGGTGATGCGACAACATGGTTATGTACAAGGAGTACCATGGAATCACATAAATGGAAAGTTCAAATTGGACGTGGAGCATTCCCAGTCTAACCAGGACACCATCAAGGTAATTTACTATGGTACACCATATGTTATTGACCATTGGGATCAGAGGATGTACCACTTGGTAAACACTGAGAGAGCTGTCAATCGAGGTGATGAAAATGCTCCAGTCTATATGGAGTGGTACCGGCGTTAGAGCACTGCTCGGTCGAACTCGCAAGCGTTGCTATCTCAAGCTTGTTGTCAAGTTTAGTTGCCAAAACTATAAGTCTTGATTTCTAGTCTACTTATAGCCAAGTCTCGGATTAGGATAGAAAGTGTAGTTGAGCTTTAGACTTCACGGCGTTCATCGATCAAAGACGAAGAACTACTAAGGGGAGCTTGTGGAACTTCATCAACAAAAGATATGTGGAGACTTGAACTCATCTATCACTCAAAAATATATCTACTCTATCTCCTGTTAGAGACAAAAGTCATATAGCTATATAGACTTCGATTATACACATTTGATATTTCGAGCTGAGTTTAACTCGCTTAATTACATATTTCTCGAAATATGTGTTGGTAAGCGTTCGCTTTAACCAAGTTCATCTTATATTCTTGTCGAAAATCAAAAGATGATCATGTGAAAATCGCCTGGTAACATCTTACATGATTTTTGTGAGACAGTCATTTGATGTAGACTCGGAATGTTTCGTATTGATCATTCGATCACTTGAAAATTGCTTTGAAGCTAATAGTTTGTGTGAGACAGCTATTGTCGTCTTCCGAGAATGCTTGAATGATTGAAATGGGAGTTTAGAACAAATAACCATGATTGGATATAGCACAGTATGGGTACTTGTATGCTAACTGTTGCAAGTTATTCCAAGTCCGGGAACCATGGTATGCATACCCGTATGCGTACTGATTGGTTTAGTAGAGGTCCGAGAATTAGGTACGCATACCAGTACGCGTACTGGCGTGAGGTTCAAGTCCCGGGACTTTACCGAGTTTGGTGGTATGCGTACCTGTTCGCATACGAGCGAAACCAAACTTAGTATGGCCACTTAGGTATGCATACCCGTTTGCATACTTGAGTGGATTATGTTCTAACAATCGGTTTGTTCATGAACTAATACATTTATATAATAAGGAATGCAGTCTTTTGCAAACCGTGGCTGAGCTTGTGAGTTCTTGTAATTATTGACAATTCCTTCACATTTAGTACCCTTTGAATAATATTTCCTGTGGACGAATTCTTTAAGGATGCAACCATAACTTTTAGCCAAAAGTTGTGTATAGTCTTTAAGAGTTGTATATAGTCTTCAACGCGCGAATGGTTTGTTAAGATACCTCCTTGAGCCAGCTGTTGGACAATGCAGTAGAACTTCACTTCTTGTAACAAACAAGATGGACTAAGACTAATCTCAGAAGTATATATGTGCTCAATCAGCCATTGTTTTGTGTAAACATCACACTTTAATAAACTTCTTGTTGAACTGAGATACTGCAAAAATGAGTTGCACAGATTTTTGAACTTTAAAATTTCTTTGCCTCTCTCTTAGTAGTTACTGAAGTTATCCGGAAAAGCGAAATCAGAAAGATCTGGTTGATTGCTTCCGAGCTTCGAAAACATAAAATTACCAACTTCATTGCACATCTTCAGATATGTCCGTATAAATTCAATCATAACGACACAAAACTGGCCAAAAGGTTCACAAACTGGCAGAGGTAATATCTCATGGACATTATAATTCAAAATAAGAATAAGCTGCGGAAACTTACAGTTCTCCCAATTATCGGTGTGATTACTTGTCCAACGTGTTGCATAGTGTCTTGAACCAATAAATGATTGGGTCTCCAAAGTCATCTTGTCTTCTAGCTCCATAAAGACTGTCTGATTTACAATGGTATGAAAAAATTCATGGAGACTGTAAGCATCATATAGCAAGACACCATTGTAGTGCATAGCTCTCTTAGGTAAAGTCATAAACTCCAACGAGACACGTATACTGGTCAAAAGATTGTGCCATAGATCTAATCTGTTACTAGGATACATGCCTAGTTGCTGAAATTGACTGACCAAAGTAAAGAATTCCGGTGTTGGACCCAGACATGTACCAACCTCTTCATTGTATTCCGCTACAGGTGTAACTTGTGCAGCAGAGCTTAGGATGTCGGACCGATGAATTCGAAACCTTTTTGGAGGAAAGTTACCCACATATAAGCCCCCATCAGTACCAGGGCTTGTGTTATTTCTGGATGATGTTAACGACGAAGGAGATTGAACAAGCCGAGAACAAAATGTTATCCATAAGCAGTAGCCATAAGTTGACTGCACCATGATGGCATTGCACTGGCAGATATAGACAAAGGGTTCACTATTTTCCGCTCCAATATTTCAGGAAGGCTCTTCTTTGACTAAATTGGTGATCACCCACAATCAAATAGTTTACTTCAACAAGAAACAAATCTATATGGCCATAAAATTGTCGCTTATAAATATTGACATTAAACTGTTCACCACTAATGCAAATCATTTCAGCACCTAATATTGTTGTGTCACCAAGAGACCGATGATAATATCCAATACAGTGCATGGTGTTCGTATGGACCAGAAAGGTTGCAACTGGATTGTACCTTTGAATTCTCGAGAGACCATTAACATGACCACGGTAACGAAGAGTATCAAAAATCACTAACCTCAACTTCCTTGAGCTCAGTATGACATTTGTATTGACATGTGGATTCATTATGAACACTTCTCATTTGAACCTCCACGGCATTCACAGATTACTCGCATTACTCGGTACATTGGTGACAAAGTTTGTTGTACAGAAAGACTTTTGAGTGTTGCTCCCTGTAGGCACAAATGTAAAACCCTTAGTGTTTTGATAAACATGTACGTTGGTTACAAGCAAATGAGAAATCGAGGTTACGAACAGTCTTCTATCTTTGTACCAAGTACTAAGTGTATTTTGTGCTGATTTTGCGAAAGAACTGTAGTTCGTAGTGACTACCAATATCTTCTCTTCAACTTCTACTCGGTTGAGATGAAACATATCTTTGTCATACGGTGCCTGTGTCGATTTGCCACGACCAAAAACGAAAAAGAACACGGAACTGCAAAGAATTCCAGTTATGATTTTCGTTTTCTTTTGAATAAAATGAGGTATACTACTCTTTAAAAGCTTGCTTAAACTGTTGTTGTCGTCACAGTTCCAAAAATTATTGCCACTAGTTTGTGAAGTTAGGTTAATTAACCCAAAATGACCCACTAATTGTTTACTTCCTCCAACAAAATTTGGAGTTGAATCAGGTGGAAAATATACCCCCATTGTGGATCTCAACAACTTCACAGCTATCAGTAGATAGAAAAAGAGGACACCAAGAAGAATGTGTTGGGTGTAATAATCAAAAACAAGGAAAAATCAAATAAGCAAAAGTTATTGATACTTAACTTCTTTATAATGGAAGTGATCGATTTGATGAAATGGACGAGCTCCCATATCTCCGCAACAACAACAAGGCAAAACTTTGGAAAAACAGAGTGAGTCACGTGTTCAACACGTTGCCCTTAAGACATTAGTCCCCGGCTACACTCAAAAGTGATGCTATAGCCTTCACAGGACGGATATCTCCAGGATAAAACACTCTACTACACCTACTACTAGCATATGTAGTAGATGCTCAACTTGAGCTTGGCAACTCCGAAAAAACCATAAAGAAAAATCTCGAACACTTGAGAAAACAATATAAAATGTTTTTTTCCTTAGGGGTCCCTCTAAATATAGAGCAACCCCTTTCCCATAGATTTTACAAAAGCAGTGAATTTGTTTATATAATTGACTAATACAACTTAAGAAGAAAAACTCCCCGATGTGGGACTAAAAGGTTTATATAGTTTCTTAAAACTACTAAAAATTGGAAACTCCACAATGTGGGACTAATAAGTTTCATTCACAAAAGAAAACAATAAATTGTAATTTTTTATTAAAACTTTAAAAAAATTATTTTTTATTAATCGTTTTCCAACAATCCCCCACATGAATGAAAACTCAATAAAACATGAAAACACAGATAGATCTTGGTAAATCAAACTCCCAATCTCACGATCCAAACAGACTGATCGTGCAAGTGTTGAAATCATACT
Organism: Papaver somniferum; assembly: GCF_003573695.1. Classification (NCBI taxonomy): domain Eukaryota; kingdom Viridiplantae; phylum Streptophyta; class Magnoliopsida; order Ranunculales; family Papaveraceae; genus Papaver; species Papaver somniferum. Next base: position 65,767,275 of record NC_039365.1, read on the forward strand.
AGTCATTTATATGTCCTCTCCCTCACACAAAAGTGTGCTGACCCCAGGGTCATACTATGGATTGCACAAATCATAACAGTATTGAGAGCTTTCATCTTTAGTTCTCACATGGTGATACTATAGGTATCTTTCACCAAAGTGAAAAAGCATGAACTAGTGAACTCTTAGTGACCTTTAGGTCGTAAGTTCCAGTAATACCAAAACCATCAAAACGAAAATCACATAAAAAAAGCAGGAAATACCATTTTAGGCAGAGGTGTCCATGAGGTCTTGAACCTTTGCTTAGTGAGACATTACCGAAATTACTTGCTAGAGACAGTGAACTATGTCTTGAACTGCTAGCATTTGATGTAATTCGCGATAACAACCATGGGTGATATCTCCAAGGTTGCTGCCAAGCTCGTGCCATTTTGTCCAATTTGGCCCTGGACATATCATGTTTCTCAGAATGCTTTAGAGAATCAAAACTCATATTCTCATAGGAAGCGGCCCACTTCCTCATTCAGATAAGTGAGTTTCCATAAAGAGTGTTACTGCTACACCCCACTTCAATCTTAAATTGAAACTATAGAACTCATTAAGACTTCTTAAAAGTCATCCTTCACATGCAGTCACACTATCACGTCTACACCATAGGGAAGGGACAGAGAATAAAATTCTATGATAGTGTTTACCTTTACCCACCATAAATTAGTTGTCTCATTCGAAACCTTCATCTTGGGATCTCCAGTCAGCAAGGTTGAGTATCCTTCATGGCAAGTTTAATTTATGAGCTTAAGCCCCTTCCCCCTCGATGCATTTCTAACTATCTCTTGGGATAAACCTTTCGTCAAAGGTTGCGCGATATTCTCCTTGTACTTTATCCAATCAATGGAAATAACACCGATTGAGATTAGTTATTTTCAGCTTTAGCTACTATAGCTTGGCTAACACAATGTATAAATATAGCTGGCACAGGCCTATGCCAGAGAGGAGTGTCTTCTAAAAAGCATCTTAGGCACTCGGCCCCCTCTCGTGCTTTATCTAACTCAATACTCTCAAATTCCATAATGAATTGAGCAATATATGTTTGTTTGTAAATCTTCCAAAAACAAACCCTCATGCTAGAGTGAAACATATCCACTCGTAGACTTAGACTCCTCTGAGTCAACTATCCAGTTTACATCACAAAGTCCCTCAAGGACAGCAAGATACCTTTCATAAATCAAATAAAAGGTAATATAGTATTTTAGGTACCATAATACTCTACTCAGTGCATCTGAATGCTATTGCTCTGGACTACAATTATATCTGCTTAACTTACTCACAATATAGGCAATGTTTGGACTCTTACAGTTCATTAAATTCATCAGACATCCTATAACTCTTGAATATTCAAGTTAAGATACTCCATTACCCTTTTTTCTTGAGTCTACAAGAATAATCGTACGGAGTACAAGCAGGCTTACAATCACACTGATTGTATCTCTTAAGTACAAATTCAACATAATGAGAATGACTAAGACTACATATGTTAGATTATTTTCTAATCCTCATCCCTAAGATTACTTCAACAGGGCCTAAGTCTTTCAAGTCAACGTTCTCATTCAGCGCATGTTTTTAGTGGAATTAATCACATCTATGTTTGTATCAGGTATAAGTATATCATCAACATGCAAGCATACAATCACACAGGCATCCTTAACAAGTTACTTGTAAATATACTTGTCAGATTCATTAACTTAAATCCACTACACATTATCACATGATCAAATTTTCATGTCACTGTTTACGTGCTTATTTTATAAACCATACAAAATTTTGTTCAACTTACAAACTTTGTCATCATAACCTTTCACTACAAAGTCCTCAGGATGGTCTATGTAAATTTCTTTATCTAATTCACGATTTTAGAAAAGCTGTCTTAACATCCATCTGATGTATCTCTAATTTGTTTATGACAGCAATAACAATTAGCATCTCAATGGAAGTAAATCTCGTCACATGTGAATAAAAATCAAGGAAATATACACCTTCTTTAGTTTATAGCCTTTAGCTACCAACTTATCCTAATATTTTTCCACAGTTCCATATACCTAATGTTTCATCTTAAAGACTCATTTACATCTCATGGTCTTACTCTCTGAAGGTAAACTATAAACCTCCCAAGTCAGGTTCCGACGAACTGAGTCCATTTCACTAAATGAAGCTTCTTACCAGAATGGGGTTTCAGTAGATATCAAGGATTCTTTACAAGTCCAGGGCTTAGACTAAGCTAAGCATGTTATGAAGTCGGCTTCATAAAAAGTCTCAAGTCTAATTGTTTTACTTCTCTTAGGCTCAACCTTAACTTCATCTTCCTTTAAGATAAGTTCTGACTATTTGAAAATAAATCTAGGGGATCAACAACACATCTCTAATGAGGTACATGTTTAAGAATAAACATGTTCAAAGAACTCAACATCCCTAGATTATGTAATAGTATTCATAACAAAATCAGAAAAATCACACCAAAGTATGAAAAATCAGAACACACAACCAAAAATCTATATGTAGAAGTATACTCAGCATACCCTATATGAAGACACAATCAACATTTTTGGTTTCTATCTAGTTCTTTTAGGAAGAGGAATGACAATCTTAGTCAAACACCCCCACACTTTGACGCATTCATAAGAAGGTCATCTACCTTTCCATAAATCATATAGAGTTTCATTTGATCCTTAAGGGTACTATATTCAGGATATACTAGTTAAGAGGACTGCTTCCCCCCACAAGGCCACAGGTAATCCTGAACTAATCAACATGGCAATTATCATCTTCTTAAGGATATAGTTTTTATGTTCGAGGCTTTTAATTGGTTTTGAACTTCAAGTTTATACATCTTAAGGCTTCTAAGGTATCATCCTTATCCCTAAGAAAGTATACAAGATAGTACCTCGTACAATCATCCACGAAAGTTATAAACCATCTTTTACCATAGTGGTTTTGGGTTGAACTCATGTTAACTAGGCCTAACTGAATTAATTCTAAGGGCTTAGAATTACTATGAACATTTGTGCTAAAAGATTTTGTAGCATATTCATTTCACTTTTGTGTTCAAGATCCAAACTAAATTTGGGTATGTAGCCTATGCTAGGCTGTTTATGCATTGACTTATAACTTTACGGTTCCAAGTCTACCATGAAAAAGATTCAAAGACACACAAAAGAAAGCACAAGAATCAACTATGTTCACTTCATCAGATTTTCCTTTAAACTTATGTAGATCCTAAGTCCTATAACTGTTGCCTAAAAAATCAATGCCCTTAGTTATAACAAGTTTTCCACATTTAATTAAGATCTTCAATCTTTTACCGTCTTCAAGAGAACAAGATACAAGATTCTTTCATATGCTCGGAAAATGAAAACTTCATTCAGTGTGAGAATATTACAGATATGAGCTTATGCTCGACCTTTCCCTTTTATGCAACCTCTGTCGCAGATGAGTTACTCATATAGAGTTTCTCGACATCCCTTATCCTCTGATACGAGGTGAACAGGTCTCTGTTTCAACAAACATACTTAGTGGCTCCAGAGTCCACCCACCAGTCTCTCACATTGGTTATTAAAATAACTTCCGACATCATGTTAATAAAATTGTTCTAATTTGTTTCAACTAAATTAGCATTAACTTTCTACTTATTAAGGTTTTATATTGTCTACACTTTACTGCCATATGGCCAGGAATCTTACAAACATAACAATCACCCTTAATTAAAGTAATGCCGGATTCAGTTTTACGAAACATACCTTTCTTATGAAGACTATGCTTAGAGTTGTGTTTGATGTTCTCGCCTTTGTCAGCTTTGGAAGACTTGTGTTCATCCACATGCGCCTGGTATCCATGTTCCTTTTCAATTTCATGTCACAAACTTCGTTTATACTCTGACCACGGACACGGTAATTTCCCAATCACCTAATACACCACATCTCACAAACCTTAGTTCAGATAAAATATGAGTTTTGAAGATAATATCTAGATTTATAAACTTCGTTTGAACCACCATATCAAAAAACTCATGGTTACCCCATAAAAACTACTTTAGTTAACAACAAAATTCTGCCCGTCAGAATTTTTCAGGAACGTTTCTCTGTTTTGTAAAATATCAATAAAATACTTTTACAACTCCAAAAATTCTGAAATTTTACGTGGGTAACTATAAGGATGTCTACTATGTTTTGTCAAAAGGTTTCATCGAAATTACTTCTAGGTTAAGAGATAAACTCGAAACTCTATAGCTGACCAAAAATTCGTTTTTGTTTTTCACTCCACAACTAACATCCATGATTCACAAACCAACCAACCATTTTCGATTATTACAAATTTTAATGTCTTAAGATTGTTGGGTGCAATAATCAAAAACAAGGAAAAATCAAATAAGCAAAGGTTATTGATACTTAGCTCCTTTATAATGGAAGTGATCGATTTGATGAAACGGACGAGCTCCCATATCTCCGCAACAGCAACAAGGCAAAACTTTGGAAAAACAGAGTGAGTCACGTGTTCAACAGGTTGCCCTTAAGACATTAGCGCCAGGCTACACTCAAGAGTGACGCTATAGCCCTCACAGGACGGATATCTTCAGGATAAAACACTCTACTACACCTACTACTAGCATATGTAGTAGATGCTCAACTTGAGCTTGACAACTCCGAAAAAACCATAAAGGAAAATCTCGAACACTTGAGAAAACAATATAAAATGTTTTTTCCCTTAGGGGTCCCTCTAAATATAGAGCAACCCCTTTCCCATAGATTTTACAAAAGTAGTGAATTTGTTTATATAATTGACAAATACAACTTAAGAAGAAAAACTTCCCGATGTGGGACTAAAAGGTTTATATAGTTTCTTAAAACTAATAAAAATTGGAAAATCCATAATGTGGGACTAATAAGTTTCATTCACAAAAGAAAACAATAATTTATAATTTTTTATTAAAAATTTAAAAAAATTATTTTTTATTAATCGTTTTCCAACATAGTGTGGAGTACTTATCTCTTGCTGCATAGATTCTTTTTAGTCTAAATTTATCAAAACTCCATCACCTCTTAAAGAATTAATATTAATCCCTTCTGAGCTCAACAAAATTCGACCACGAACTCTATCGTTGTAATTTTCAATAAACATAACTTTTTCAAATCCATAATCATACACATATTTAGGCATACACAATGATATAGAAGAAAACCCATCAGCTGATTCAACAAGTTGATTCTTGCTAGGGTTCATATAAAATATCATACGTGCTTTCTCATGATTAAAAATTTGACTATTCTCGGCAGCAGATAACGAAAATAAATCGTAATCTGGAATTACTAAATCATGAGGTTTAACAATAATTGAAGAGTTACCGTTAAGCTCTGAATTATACATAACCTTGTCGACTTGATTTTCTTCTTCGTTTGAAACAAGATTCTCTTCATCTTTTTGTGAAGTAAATTTAATAAATTCTCCATCAACTGATGCATTAAACTTTTACGAAACATATGGATCCTCGTCGGCCTGTTGATTTACTTCTTGCTTTTGATATATAGTTTTGGTTTCTTATTCACGAACTCTTGTTGAGAAAAACATATCAATCTTGTTTTTAGTTGAAGATGAATCTTTTCGGGTTGACGATGAAACTTTATGTTTAATGGTACTTAATGGCATTCTAGCATCAACAAATCTCTCAGGAGAAAAACGAGCACGAACTAAGGAACAAAACTCCTCCCATGTAGTAACCGTAGTCGTGGTCTTCTTCCAACATACCAAGCATAGGCATCACCTTTAAGATGTGCAGTAGATATTTCAAGCTTCATGGGATTAGCAGTAATATGCAAAGCAAAGTATTGGTCAGCCTGAAATATCCAACTATCAAGGTCATCTCCATCAAAAGTAGGGAACTTCAAACTAATATTCCCAACACGAATATTAGTTTCAAGAATTCCAGAACCATTATTATGTGTTGTACGATGTGTATTCGGTGGAAGGGCAGCATCGTTAGCTTGAATCTAGGAAGAAAATCTTGAAATACAACACGTAATGATTTTGTAAGTTCTGTGCTTATAGCTTGTGTCAAATTTGATGTCATAGTTTTTTCATGTTCAGCTAAGTCAAGATTACGATTAGCTCTATCTTCCTCACGAACTACTTTATCTTCTGCACGAAATTTCAGAACTTGTTTTTCATCATGCTTGCGATCTTTGGTAATAGTTTCAACAAGTGTATCAAGTTTGGTTGTAACTCCATCGGTGCTCTGTTGCAGGAGAGATAAATCTTCTTTGTACGTCATTATTAAAAAAAATGGGTATAAAATAAGTATCGTATAAACCTGCTCTGAACCAGGTGTTAGGGTTCTAGACCAAACACAAGGCTTACGTAACTGAAATAGGTATAGAACCCGGATAAGAAGAAGAATTGAGAGATTAAGAAGATTAAGAAGAGAAAATAAGACTAGAAGAGATTGAAGAAAAGTTTTTGTATTAATTCTTAGGTCTTTTACAAAACTCAGGAGAAGTATTTATAACTGTGAATACTTGTGAAATAAGTAATGCTAACTATAGAGTTCAAACTAAACAAGGAAACTAAATAAGCTAAATATAGAGAACTAAATTAGTAAATTAATATGAATAGGTGTTGGTACTGCAACATGCTAGGCTAGGTACGAGCCTCCGGGTGTGGTCGCCAAATGTTGTGGGGTGAATTTTGGTTCGACAAGGCCACAAAGACCCAATTCCCAAGATAAGAGTGAGAAAGAAAGAGAAAAAAAAAAGGATCTCTTTTCATTGTACCATGTGCCTCCTTTTATAGGCTTTCCAAGAAGCCCTTCTTTTTATGACATCATGCCACATGTCCTAAACCTCCTAAATTATCACTAATGCCACTCCGTCTCTAATACAACCTTCTCATTTTCTATTAATTCCCTCATTATCCTTTCCACCTTAGGTGGCATCTGGTCTTCCATATTGTCCATAAAATATGAGTAATGAGATGCAAGTTGTGAAAACATAATGGAAGCTTGAGTGGTCTCCCAAGATTGGGTCCGCTTTTCAATTGTGGTGTGTTGAGAGTGCTGCAGGAATTCAGGTATGCAAGTGAACGTAATGGAAGCTTTTAAGTGGCCTCTTTGGTTATTGATAATTGTAGAGAATACAACAGCCATTTGAACCGCATTTTGATGAGCCACAATTTTTCTGATCACCATGTGCCACAGTTGGTCCAAACTTTTTAATCACCAGGATTATTAACCCTAGTGGGCTAACCCCTAGCGCAGTCATTCCACATTTCCAGGTTAGGATAACCGGGGCAATAGGAGTAAACTTCTAAGTCTATTCTCAGATGTGAAAAATACTATAACCTCCTACTATATGGGTTCAATATATAGAATCCCCACAAAATGGATCCTTCACTATCAACTCCATACTTTTAGTTTTTGATATTACTAGGCCCAAAATATAAAATTTTCTTCAGATCTGACCCATAATTAATTATTATCAATTTTAATAATGACAACACTACCCTTTACTATATATATCATAGGATACTCATTAGATATTTTCATTTCTTATTTCATTTTCTCTCTCCAGTTCTTATGAAAACACTTTCTAGGGTTTCAAAATTGATTTTGAGCAGAGACAATCGACGACGACGATAGTGATCATAAATCTACCATCAGGAGAAGGAGGAGCATCAGTTGCAGTAGAAAATAATGGATCCGAGAAAAAAATTTCAAGTAATTGATCCGTAGATTCAACACAAGTTCATCAGCAAACTAAGTATATATAAGTATCCTCTTATATTAGTGATTATGCTTCGATTGAAAGATTTTAGTTTACTTATTTCAGAAACCAAATCTGAGGAAAACACTTTTGAGTTTTCAGAACTTAAATGTTCATGCGTTTTTCAGTTAACTTGTCTGGATCAAAAATAGATCTTAGATTTTCAATCATCTAATCTCTCTGGTTGTATAAATGTAATTTTTTTGAAGAATCTTGAACAAAATTTTCAGATCTGTTCTTCATCAAAATCATCGTAACTCTCAATTTCAAGTTGCGATCTAAAAACTGATTAGAGATTCGATATCAACGACTCATCATCTCTATTACCCGTAGATTTAATTTAAATTTCATTCATTTTGAATTTTTGATTTCATATGTTCTTGGTAGATGTGGAATGGAAGTTGTTTTTGAATGATGCTGGGAAACGACATTTAGATGAATCTAAAGATTTAATCATCAAAAATGAATCGAAAAGATAAGTTTCGCTTTTTCTTATGATTCTATTACACCAATTGATTTTGATTTATTCTTCGATTCAAACAATCAATTCTCTTTTTTCATCAATTGATTTTGTTATTTCTGTTGAATCAATTAATTCGGCTATTTTAAGATCTGAGAAGAACGAAGAAACGACATTATTCTAGAAGAAGATTCAACAATTAGGTATGTTTTTTATTTTGGTTTTAGTTTTCGTTTTTGATTTTGTGTTTGGTTCAACGTGATATCATGATTCTCAAACTCTCTATGATTTGTTCCCATTAATATCTATGTTTTGAATCTGATAGTGAAGTTGTTTGTTTGTTTAATTTTTTATGTGATGATATACAATATGTGTAACTTTCGTCTACACACCCAATTTGCATGTGTAACTTGCTTCGCCACATTCAGTTGGTATGTGTAACTCGCAGTTACACATAAATATATCTTCTTCCAGTTTTGAGTCTGTTTTTTCTTTCAATTAGCATGTGTAACTTGCGTCTACATGTCCAGTAAGCATGTGTAACTTGATTCTACACATCCAATTAGCATGTGTAACTCGCAGTTACACATAAATATAACTTCTTCCAGTTTTGAGTCTGTTTTTTCGTTCGATTAACATGTGTAACTTTCGTCTACATATCCGGTAAGCATGTATAACTTGCTTCTACACATCCATATAGCTTGTATACTTGATTCGCGATTTTTCAGGTCTAAGTCTATGTTTTTCTTTTTAATTATCATGTGTAACTTGCTAATGTTAAGTTCAAAGCGTGATGTCCTAAGCTGAGATGTAATTTTTTTATAAAATGTTAACAATTGACATGCTACACTTCTGTTAATAGAACATGCTTGCATGCTTATTTGTGAAATTATTATCTTTCTTCTACTTTCTTCCTACAATGTGGTTCTCACCAGCTAACATTGGTTGGCAGGTACTTTGATACTAACTAATTTACCTTTGTATCCAAAAGATCTAAGTGGAGGTGCCGTCTTCAGTGGATATAAATACTTTTTAGTTCGCCAGTCATTGAACACATCTCACCATGTCTAAAGAAGGTACTTATCTTGTAACTCCTAATTACACAGTCTATGCAAGTTCATGACAAACATAAATGCATGTGTAACTCTAAGTTACACTAGTAAGATGCATGTGTAATTTCCAGTTACACTACACAGATGCACGTGCAACTTCTAATTACGCTTTTTTTAGATGCATGTGAAACTGAAGATGCGTGTGTAACTCTAAATTACATTAGTCAGATGCATGTGTAAATTCTAGTTACACTACCCAGATGCATGTGTAACTTCTAATTACGCTATTTTTAGATGCATGTGAAACTGATTTATGTGTTGATGTGTGTGTTGTTCTTTTAATCTCACCGGAGTTGGTTTATGCATTGGTGTTTGTACTGTGATGTTTGTATTGTTCTTTTGATTACATTAATCTCATGGATGCTTATTTTGTTTGCAGATATGCAAGCATTTTGGAATCGATGATGACAAAAAGTGAAGTGAACATTTCTAGGATTTCGTTTTACATATTTCTTGTTTTAGGTCGTTTATTGTGTTCAATAACAACTGATAAAAAACAATTATTGTAAATGAAATTATTGTTTCAATAACAACTGAAATATTTTTCTTTTTTGACGTGTAACAGTTGAGATGCACATCCATGTGCATGTGTAACTTCTGGATACATATTCATTATGGATGTGTAACTTACGGGTACACACACCATATGCATGTGTAACTTTTAATTACACATGGCATATGCCTATATGTAACTGTTTCATGCCATATGGATGTGTAACTTTTAATTATAGAGAAGTGTAACTTCTCGTTAATTTGCCATACAAATGTGTAACTTATCGTTACACATGCCATATGGATGTGTGGGGAGGTGGTGGTGGTGGGAGGCGGTGGTGGTGGTCCATGGCGGCGGCGGTTGGTGGACGGAGGTGGTGGTTGGCAGTGGCGTTGTGGTGAGAAGAGGTGGTGGTGGTGGGAATATCATTTTACTATATATTAACAATTTGGGTTTAAATTTAAATTTTATTTAATTAGGGGCTTGGCAATATATATAAGGATATGAACGTCTATTAATAATTCGGGGTATGGATTTAAACTTCTTTTAATTAGGAGCCTCATATTATGGGTAATCCATGAATAGGGCCTTAGCCTAATTAGTGAAGCGGGGAACGCCACCTGTTGGTGCAGTGGGAAACTGTAACCGGTCAAATCAACTCTCTAGGACGCTGATGATAGACTGCGGTCATGCCAATAACCAACCCCAAATACTGGCCAACTCTGCTCCTAGTGTCTTGCACTTTGATTCGCCAAATAACCAACTACAGTGGCACATGTGGTATGTGCCGTTACTCTTCTTGCACTGATCATGCCTTGGTCACGCCTTGGACCAGGACATAGGCCATTGCATTACCTAATCCATGTCCTTACTTCCTTCTTGAGCTGGGTATACTCAATTCTCGGACATCCAACATTGTCTTATCCAACGCTGCATATGTCAATGGCACACTCTTGTCTTGCACCATTGCATATGTCAATGGCACACTCTTGTCTTGCACCGTGCCGCTGCATTGCCGGACTAATGTACTTTTGCCACTTGACAACGGATAGTTTGTTCACTTACTTTCCTGTAAGTTGATTGATTGTCAGACGGCAAATTTGTTCGCCTACTTTCCAGTAAGTTGATTGATGTTCTCAGTTAGTCAGACAGACACTATAATGGCAGGGACTTGCAGGTCAGACCAAAATGCTTATGCTCAATATGTGACAATCTAATACAATCCTCATTAACAAGAATGGTAACACAGGCTTCTTAAGCCTGGCCTGTCCATTGAAAAGCTTTTTCTAAGTCAGACAGTACTGTTCACTCCAAGTTTTTAGTTTCTTGCAATAAATGACCTGGCACAAACGGTTCCAGCCTTCCAGGTAGTCAGTAACCAGTTGTTGACACATGGCAACCTTGAACATATGTTTAAAGATCAAATCAACTGAGACAATAATGCAACAAAACTATATATTCTGTTATACAAAATCTTGCTACATATGAATGCAAAACGGACTCAATCTTGAATGATGAAGAAAATCGTTTCATACAACTCTACACAGAACATGTAGCCGCTAAAAAGATCGCCTCCAAACATGAATATTGGCTCTTTCCTCATCTTATCTGTTTTAAAAGCTTACCCTTCTCAAACTCTGGTATGGTGTAGCTCTTCTCTACTTCCCAAGCAAGTTGAGACATACAATTGAAAGATGATTTGGCACCCTTCTCGTCTGTAACTTCTCTAGGGAAAGGAATCCTAACTTCGAACATAGCTCTCTCAAAGTGAATATGAACATCCAAACCTAATCGATCAACCCATATTGCTTTTGCATGTGTTACCTGCAATTGTAAATAAAGTTAACTAAAACTTAACAAATAGTATATTAAAGCCCAGCCATGTTAACAACAACCCTATAACCAACAACCTAAATAGACATGAAAACGCAATCTTCAAGTTTGGGTTTAATATGTTAGATATCATGGAGTGCTTTGATTGCATTTTAAAATTAATCGAATGGAAGTAGTTCAGAGCGTCTTTGTTTGCGCAACCCTTAGGAATATTTTAGAACATACCAGCTACTGGCATGCTTTACTTGGAAAAAACAGAAATTTGAAAGCCTTAGCTTCTTCTACGAATCTTTATTGGAATAGATGGATTTGGACAAATTTGTTCTAAATAAAAGTTTCAGAATTTTTACATTTTCTCAAGTCGCTTTACGTGAACAATGTCTTATTAGAAGCATATAAACATTATAAGTAACTTAAGAAGTTGTTTGGAAGCAAACCTTGAGATCGGAATCCACATAAACGCTGCAAATTCGCTCAAAATCCTCTGTCTGGTTAGTGTTTATCTCATTCACAATGTTTTTTGCAGAATCCCGAAGGGGATCAGGATTTGCAATTTTATATTCTGATGAATCCACCCATATACCATCCTGAAATGAACAGACAACACCAATATACTCTTAGAACAAGGTAAATTCGACAATAAGAAGATACTACAGTCTTAAAGATGATTAGAGGCATCATTATTCCGAATACATAAAAGACGATGGGCATACAACATGGCACCAATGTTATCTCAATGGCAACAAACATACCTCCTTAAAATCCTCCTTTTGAACGATCTTTTCAACAGAAACGACATAGATAAGATCTGCGTCAGCTTCTTCACCAAACCTCCTTTCCCAAATAGAATGGAACTTCTGCAATGAGCAAGTGCACATATAAATACTTAAATAGTGTAATTAGGTCACATGTAAGGAAATAATATAAGGATTTGTACATAACCTAGGTTATAACGCTGAATGCTCATAACAGTTACATATTTATGTGAAGAGGAATGCTTTTGTACACCGTTCAGATATAAATTTAGCATGTAATCAGTTAACTACAATAACAGATCACTAAAACAGTTCACCGATCAAACTAATAAGTAATAAACAATGATAAACTCATAAAAAGAATTTGTAATAAGAGAAACTACTTGTCGATCAGCAATTTCATGAGTGTTTTAGTTTTTAATAACTCTCAAAATCTTATCCGTACGGCCAACTGATGCCAGCACTAAACCTAACACACAACACTTAAAATAAAACTAACTTGTGTAACAATGAGACCTGGTTTTTCAAAATCTCCCGTTTGAACTCGTATTGCCATTGATACTCCTGTCAGACAGACACTCGTGGACATGGGAACCACCGAGCAGCTCTACCAGCCATTATACTTCAAAAATAGTTTTTATTTATTTCTATAGAGACTGAAAAAAGAAGAAGCGAAATGAAAGATAAGAAAAAACATGACTACTGGTTTCTTCATTACAACTCCTGGATGTGACCATTTCATTTCCCTAAGAAGAATATGCATGTCATTAACCTAATCCCTTACTCTCGTGTCCCCTCACTTGGTGTTTTTAGGTCACTGTGTCGGACAGACAGACACTGATACTCCTAGCCATGCCATTTTACATTGTAACTAACAAGTCTAACATCATAGCAAACAGATAAGGTAACAAAGAAAGTGGTACTGACATAGTAATATCAAGGTATAGTTAGCTTAAGTAAAGCAGTAGAAAATCCAAGAGACCCAATCCACACATACATCCATCATCTCAGACAGTTCATTTTTTCCCAAAATGCAGTGGGGATCACTGATGACTATCTACCTATCAATAAGACATGGAATGGAATTACCATTTAAACAAACCAGTTCTGGAAAATCGAAGTTGACCTAACCAATATAAAAACTACCGACTACTTTAATCTAAGCTGCCAATACTGATTTTGTCTAGGAACCAAACTACTCATTGTGACATAAACAAATGCGCGAACTTACACCAGAATATGCAAGCCATGGAAAAGCGTTTACCTTTAAAGCTGCTGGGTCTTCTGGTTTGTCAAGACTTCCCTGCAATGTACACTGTGTAGTCCTGGTCCCACTTTGCTCAAACTATATTCGAAGCAAATTAGCATAACTTATTTCACAGAGACTATACAGTACCAAAAAATAAATCCAAAAAAATTAGGGCACATACCTGAACATGTAGACTAGACTTTCTATCAAGCAAAAAACACCTATCACTTGAATTCAAACAGAATATAGGAGTACCATTAGAATCAACAGCAAATCTAACACCAATACCTAATGGCCAACCTTCACTGGTTAAAGTAGATAGAGTACCAACACTAGATAATTCAATTATTGTTCTAGCAACTTCAGCTGGAGATGGTTTTTTCTGTAAATCAATTTGTGTTGGTTCTGGAATTACTGAAACTGAACATTTTAAAGGTTTAATTGATAAGTTAAGACATGGGTTGTTCTTAGAAAGGCTTACTTTAGTATTTTCTGCAAATGGTTTGATTGAAGATAAAGTTGTTGAGAAAGAGATTAGTTTGCTGGTGGAGAAGTGACTGGTAGTAGCAGGAGGAAGGATTGAAGGAACGTAGCGAGGTGAGAGAGATTGAATTTGAGGTAACATTTGATCATATACAAAGAAGAGGATTTTTCAGAGAAATTTGGAGCCTAAAATGGAAGAGGAGGGCTGTTGCAGATGATGATGATAGGAAAGTATGTATGCGTGTCAACGGGTTTCCTTTCTTTTTCTGACAACTAATAACCCCGGTTCACTAATTCTGGTTTCACTTTGTCATGGGGATATGACGGGTTCTGGTTCGGATAGTAGAAAAAACAAAGCATGAAAAAAAGGAGTTACTGTTGCAAATTAATTTTTTTGGTAGATTTTCCACCACTGTTACACCCAGCTTACGCCGCCACTTTATCATCTCCCCTTCCACCTCTTCACATCCTTCGCTTCTTGGTAACCCCACTTTTAATGTAATAACTTAGGTTTAATACCTTAGTTATGAGAATCCATTCCATTACTTCCTAATGTTAATGCTATCTTTATTATCCTCTTTTGTATTATAAATTGAGGTTCATTCCTTTATAATGGATACCAGTATCTAGTAATGAGAAATTCTCTCTTCTTCTCTCTATATTTCTTTTGTACAATAGTTCATTTTTTGATTTAGTTTATTCTACTATAGTGAGCTATGAAGATTAGAAGTTACATGTGATTTTTGGTTTATAATTTTTATAAACTAGATTACTGCAGCAGCAGTGCAGGGACGACCGAAGTTTGGAAGCAACTCCCTGGAACTGTATGGGCTGATTTTTTGTGACAGTTTTGTAACAATTTTTGCAACAATTTTTGTAACAGTCGTTTCATAACAATTATAAGTGTCATATTTTTATGATACTTATAATGTAACAATTTTGTAACATTTTTTAGGAACAAGTTATTACTAGCAACAACAACTTTAGATCCGATGGCCGAATTTTATTGGTAATCAACAGTCAAGATAAAAATTAGAAGTATAGGTGACGGTTTTTTTACCATTTTCACGCCGGAAATACCGTCAATCTGTTCGACTTCCGATCGTTTCGACCGCGCCTAATCGTAGTCGTGGTTGATGACTATCTTATTGTCGATTCAATTTCGTGGAAATAAAACTAATGCGCGTTCAATTTTTGTGATTAAAAATCTAAAAAAAGCGTTACAGACGGACTACATTTTGGCTCCACTATTGAACACCAAGGGAACTCCCTTCATTCGTCCCGACTAGATGCATCTCCTAATATGATCAATTGGAAAGAAAATGACAATATCCACGATGATCGATTTTTTTTCTAGTAAGTATTATTAGTACATAATTTCTATGAAGTTAATCAATTTTATTTTATGATTATTTTTAAGAAAAAAACATTTTACTTGATCACAAAATTCATTTGTTTGTATTTGAACAAAATATTTTTAAAACCATTTGGTGATGGTATGACATTTACATAAACTGGAATTTATGTGTATCTTGTGATGTCAATTATGATCATATTGACTTTTAATGGTCACAAACGATAAAGTTGTTTGATCGGAAATAAAGGGTATAAGCTATTAATAACAAAGTCTTGTCACCCGCCTGTTGTGATTGCATGAAAGTCTGCTTTCCAGTAATTTGGATTTCCCAAAAATTTCGTGACCAACTTTACGAAGTTCTGAAAAAAATGCATATTGGTGAAGCATCCATTTATTTTTGGATTAATAAAATTCACATAAATTGGGAATATATGCTTTACTTTAATTTGGTCATACGATCTTATTAATTAATAACCAAAATTTCATTTTTTTCAAATGCAATGTTTAGGATGGATTTCTTTTGAATCACTAAATCTCCTATAATATTCGATCTCCAACATTCCTTATGAGGTGTAGAATAAATTTTTCCCGGTCGGTCCTTAAAGTGACTGTAAAAAGCGTTAACCGGTCTCTACCATCGGTTCCGAAGTAACCTGATTTGATATTGAGTAAACTCTTATCATAAGAATGTGGAAATAAGAAAAAAAAAATTAAATAAGAAAAAATCAAGCGATTCTAGGAGCAAAATAGCGAAAAAATGTGGCTGCTCATGCTCTTATATATTGGAAGATAACAACAGTTTTTGGAATTAACATTATATTTACCAATAAAATCTAAAAAGATTATTTTGTTTCCGTCTTTGGTATATTTTCTTGAAAATATTTGGAATTCTAATATTCTTGATTAGCATTATTAAATTTTATATTATTCCGTCTTTAATCTTTGAAATGTTTTGTTTTGGAAATAATATCTAATTTATAAAAGAAATAACTTTTTATTTTATTTTATTTTATTTTTATTATCTTTTGGAACGAATAATGCTGAGAAAAATAAGTTAGAAAATTATTCATTGTGTCTATTGCACTTTTCATATAAAGTTTTTTATTTACCTGTTCTTAATTTTTATAATATTATAGATTATTCATCATGATTTTCTACATTTTTCATCATGATTTTCAATTAACGATTTTGTTTTTCGATTATTGTACAGGATTAACAATTAATTTTTTTGCGGGTTAGGAAACATATTTCTATTTACCGGTAAGTATATGTGACTCTATAATTTTGATATTAAATATTAATCATTGAATTTGATCTTTTCTTTAATCTCATTGGGATTGTAGTTAGTTTACTATTCAATCTATTGGAATTGTAATTAGAAGTAGTTTAAATCTATTATTTGTAATTGGACATTGGAAATTTATTATTATTATTATTATTATTTTTTGATCGATTTAATTTTGTGATGGAATTGTGATGAGCAATGCATTTGTTGATGCAATTTTATTTCAATTTATTGGTATATATTTTAATTTAATAATAGGAATAAGTATATTCTAACTGATTTTCTGTAAATTATAGATTTATTTTCGGAAATAAAAAGTTCTGAAAATTATATTGTAGGGTAAAAAAAATTACTTGAATATTATTGGCCGAAATTTTAAACTTTACCCAAATAAATTTATTGTGGGGACAGAATCAACCAGAAACTCCGGTTAATGAGAGCGCTCGAAAAAACTCTATTTTTATGTAGAGAATAATTAAAAATCATTATTTTTGGTAATTCATTAAGCTCGTTAAGTTGATGAGAGGAATCATCACTGTTAGTTGTCACGTGAGGCAAAGAGGAGAGTGAGTAGTTCAAAAATGGAATTAAAATGCATATTTTGTTAATGAATGTTTACATATGTCTCTTCGTATTGGTTTCTAAGCTTTGAATATTATTAATTTAAGAATTTTTCACATTATCCAAAACTGCATAAAATACATCTCAGAATACAATGAAATATCCGGAAGGCACCCTAACAATATAAACAGACAACCTAGAGCTATCTTGCATTGGAGTCCTCCTCCTAATGGATATCTTATTATAGATTCTGATGGTTCTTTTCTTAACAATACCGGTGGCATTGGTCTAATTGCTCGTGATTTTGTAGGTACATTCCAGGGTTCAAAATGCATCTTCTTAACTTCATTAGTAAGCCCAGAACATGCAGAGTGCAGAAGTTTGTGGGAAGCAGTTTCATAGGCAAAAGAAAGGAATTTGCAGCGTGTACGGTTTGAACTGGACTCTAAGCTAGTGGTTGAAGCGGTGAATAGCGAGAAGTATAACTGCGATTGGAGAATACATAACCTTTTTCGAGATATCAAGAGTTTATTTAAGAGTTTTAGTTCCTGGCAATGTTCTTATGTGCCAAAGGAAAAAATTAAACACAAAATTGGTCAAAAAAACCAAAAGCAAAAATTCCTGGGTGGAATAGATTTCTAGGTTTAGATACTGTTTATATGGACAGCAATAAAAAAAATATTGTTTAAATAACCACTTTGGATATTTCACCCAGGAAAAAAAAAGGTTCTACCTAAAATAACCCCGAGCCTTTTAAACAACCTTTTATGAACTCAACTAAAACAACTCTCTTCTTATTTTTTTTCTCTCGTCAGTTTCTTCTTCCTTAGAACAATTTCAATTCTGGGTTTTCAAATCTGGGAGCGATTTTCAGAGCTCAATCATCAATCATGGTGGTTATCGTTTGTTGACTCGAAGTTAAACAATATTCTACCTTCAAAAATCATATCAGTAAATCAGTAAGTTTAAACTTTCAATTTCACCAAGCTTTGTTTATATGATTTTGCTAATTTTAATTTTGGTTTTGGTTTAATTGTTGTAACAATGTTCTGTTTTTGTTGAATTTGGGTTGAATTTTGATATTTATGTTAATTTTTGGGTTCAGTTGGTGATTATTCAGGGTTTTACTAATAACCAATTTTTGGGTTTAGTTGGTGCTGCTAAACGTGATTATTTGTTTCTATGCAGTCGATTGATTGTTGATTAGAGTAATTTTAGTTTAAATCTGCTGAAATAGACCAAATTGATTGAAGTTGATTTGTAGTTTTTCATTGTTTTTGGATGTGAATTGAATTGGTATAATATCGTCATGTTTGTGTGTTTATGTACTTCTTTGGGGGGTAAGGAATTGTCCTAACATCAGTCATTGCATTAGATTACTTTTTTGGCACAGAAGAAAGCTCTAACTGGTTACCATGATGAATTTTAGTGTCACAGTTTATTCTCCAGTTTTGTAAAGCAGGATGAAACTAGCTTCATCCTGTAATTTTAGTCATCCTGGTTGTTTAATTTGGTCATCATCTTGTTATGTTTTTTATTTTCAACTGAATACATCCATATTCATTCATATTGTTTATATGTTATTTGTATATGGATCATCAAACTCTTTGTGTGGTTCTCCGGGATACTGAAACATGTGCATACCACGTTAATAAGAAGTCAACAATTGATGAGTTGAAGTTTCATGTTTGTTCTTATTGGAAAGATATTTCACCAGACTCAATTCAGTTTGTATTTGACAATGAGGGAAGAAGCATGGTTGTTGACAGTAATGTGAAGCTTCATTCTGTCATATCATTGTGTTTTGCTTTTCAGTTGTCTTTCTTGGAGCTTCGTTTATTTGAACGTGTTCCTTTTCGTGTTCCTGATTATGTTTGTGAACCTACAATGAGAGAGTTTCCTTTAGTTTCAGACCCTAGCACAAGTCATCCGGTTATTCCTTGTCATCTTCCGAAGAGTAAAGTTACTCGTAAACCTACAATGAGGGAGTTTCCTTTAGGTTCAGACCCTAGCACAAGTCAGCTGGTTATTCCTTGTCATCTTCCGAAGAGTAAAGTTACTCGTGAACCTACAATGACAGATTTGCTTTTAGGTAAATACAATAGCTCAAATCAGTCATTTATACCTTCTTGTCAGGAACTTGGTTCCTCACAAGATATTCCCATGTCTCAAGAACGTGCATTCAATGAAAAGATGGCAGTTAAAAGATCTTGCAAGGCGGCTGAATGGGAGTTTATTATAAAAGGTGTTGGTCAGGACTTTTATGGAGGACGAGACGAGGCTCGTCTTGTTGTTGAAAAATATAACCATTTTTTTGGTCGCAAGGTAAGAGTCGTCAAGAGCAATCCAGAACGGTATACTGTGGAGTGTTTTTACAAGGAGGAATTTGAATGTGACTGGAGGTTCCATGCAGCTCCGAAGACTTCCAATGTGAAGGGTCATTTATACCTCAAAAGCTATAATGGGGAACATACATGTTGTGCTGGTTATAGTGATGGAACAAAGGATGATCCAGTTACTCGCGAACTTGTAAAGAGATTAATATTTGACCAGATCAAACATAATCCCAACAAGAAATGCAGGGATATTTTTGATGATTTCAAAAGTGATTATGGGTTACCATTGAGCTATGATCAGGCGCATGCCGGTAGAGAATTATGTTTCAAGGAGTTGTATGGCGATGACACTAATCATACACTGACTTGGTTTGGTGGTGTGAAGCTGTGAAGAAACATGACCCAGGTAGTCGGGCTGATTTAGTCATTGAAGGGGGCGATTTCAAGAGTTTGTTCTTAGCCTTCGATGATTGAATCTCGAGTTTCGAGTATTGTCGCCCGGTATTGTTCTTGGATGCTACTTTCCTAACTGGGAAATTTAGGGGCTGTCTTATGCCAGATACCAGGAAGAATGCGAATAATGGTATTCTTCTAGTTTAGATTCATTTGAAAGAAATTCAGAATTTTTTTGATGTCAGATTATAGATGAAACTAGTTTCATCCTTAATTGGTGAAGTCAGATTAGAGAATGAAACTGGTTTCATTCTGTACAATAGCAGTTTCAGTCAGTTTAATGACTTTTTTTTTATTTCTTTGTGTTTGTTTTATGTTTTCTGGAGGAATATTTCCTGTGGCATATGGTATCGTTTCAAGTGAGATCGTTGAAAATTGGCATTGGTTCTTGGAGAAATTGAAAACTATCTTGGGTCCTCGGGTACTAACTATTATTTCGGATCGCCATGAAGGTTTGATCCAAGGGATTCGTGATGTTTTTCCACATTTCCGTCATTGTTTTTGTTACCAGCACTTGAAGAACAATGTCCGTAGTAATACCAACAAGAAAAAGTCAGAGCATGGTGCTGCAATGGATTTGCTCAAACAATGTTTCTATTCATCAATACATGAAGGCTTCCGCGAAGGTATGAAAAAGTTGAAAGATGTGGGATGTGATGGTCTTCACAAATTCTTGAGTGACCTTCCAGTGGAATGTTGGTCCAATGCACATTGTGAAGGTTGTCGTTATGGGGACATGTGTTCAAACATTGCAGAGTCATTCAATACTTGGATCAGGGAGGCGAAAGGTATGCCTATTGCCACGTTAGTTAACTGGATTAGACTTAAGATTATGGATCAGATGAGTAAAAGGAAGGCTAAGGGGGTGATGTATAAAGGATTCATTTGTCCCAGGCTAGAGAAAAAAGTGCAGGCTTCCATTCGTGTCGGTGCCCAGTGGAGAATAACCAAGTCTGGTGTCATGGAGTGGGAAGTAGCTGATGGAAAGTACTCGCATGTTGTTAATATTGCGAAGTTTCACTACAGTTGTAGGGTTTGGTTTACGGAGCAGTTCTCTTGTGATCACGCTATTGCGTGTATGGTCTCAGCTAAGATCAATGTTTACGAGTACATTAATCCGTTTTCAGCATTTGCAGCTTCCGCGCATCGTATGATCGTCCTATCAAGCCCATTCCTGATCACGACAAGCATATTGATGTTGCTACTGGAAGACTTGTGAACCCACCAACTGTCCTAGGAAAAAAATACGATAGGCCGATGAAGAAGCGTATTCCTAACACCGGCAGTTCAAGTTTCACGAGACCAAATACGTGCGGCAACTTCCATACTCAGACACGTCATAACAAGACGACGTGTCCTCATCCTCCCGCAAAAAAGCAACGTCAAGAATGAATCTGCTTAAGAACATCTCAATCCCTCATTTCGTGTAGTGTCTTACTATGATTTCTTTTATTAGTTTATTCTTCTCTGCAGCCTCTTGTTGCACATTTAAGATTCTTTTAGCTGGAATTATATTTTTTCAACTAGTATTTACATTTGAATTGTTTTTTTTCATAAAAACATATATCTTATAGTCTTCTGTTGGTTTTTTAATTGTATTAGGAATCTTTTTCAGTTTTCATTGTAAAACTTGAATGCAATCAGTTTTTACAGGCTAGGATGTAACCAGTTTCATCCTGCATATTCTGGAAAAAAAATAGATTTTTGGCCAGGGTGAAACTGGTTTCATCATGTATATTCTAACAAAAAATAATATTTTCAACCTGTAACTTGACAAAAACTCTGAAAATAGTTTTATACATGATGTAACCAGTTTCATCCTGCATATTCTGGAAAAAAAAATTAGATTTTTAGCCAGGGTGAAACTGATTTCATCATGTATATTCTGAAAAAAAAATGTGACCTTTTTGAGTTTTTTTGGGATACAACATAACACTTTTCACTTCCCCTTTGGTGAGATGGGGGTTCACACCGCTTGATTGGGTCATGTTGACAGAATAGAGTGGTGTTGGGGATGATATTCCGTATGAACCAAACAAGTACAAATTTGAATATGTGCATGAGCATTTTTCCCTGAGATACAAGATCCTTCGCTTTATCGAAAAAGTGTGTCCCGTCGTGGGTTTCAGATGCAATTACAATTACAATTTTAAGCACATATTTCAAAAAAGATACGTTAGTTGCTGCTGAAGATGATAACAAACTTGCTAAAAGAGCAACTACCTTTTTTATGTATGTTTTGGGATAATTTTTCTTTTCTAATACAAATAATTATATTGATAATGGATGGTTAGTGTTTTTGAAGATCTTAACGCAGTTGGCACATATGACTGGGGTGGTGCTGATTTTTCGAGATTGTATTCGGCACTTGGCTTATTTGGTAAGGAACATAAAGCACTAAGCGGTCCCTTCCAAATATTATAGGTAAATGTCTATTCCTTATTCATTTCAATGTTTATTTGTTTGGTTGGTCATTATTACAGAATAGTTTTGGGGGTACGAATGAGTATCTGGGCATATGTCGACCAGATGTCGCAACGAGTGATAAAGAAAAAAGGTGGCCTAGAAATTCTGGGTGGAGGGTAAAGAAGAAGACTATTGATATTATTCGTTGTAGGAATTTACTTAATCAGCTGATTGAAGAACAAGTGACATGGCGACCCTAGAATTCTTCCAGACACGTCTGTGGATCTGATATTGGACGCATGGCGGCGGAGCTCTCAGAATCAAGAGTTATATTTACTTGGATTGGTGCTGCGATTTGATAATTCCGTATTATACGAGCATTATTATTAAATACAAATAACATCGTTCTTTATTTTCTGATACTTATTTAAATGATAACATACTTAGTACATGCATATTCCCTGGCTAATTATACATCATAACATGTACTTGGGAGATCGGTAGCCATCCTACCTTCGAAGTTCCTTTAAACCCACTTGTTTGTATTGGGAAGGTCGATAGTCAACAAGTAATCTTTTGAAAGAAGGTAGTTAGATCAATGCAACGATCATAGTGAAAGTTGTTATGTATGATGTATTGGTGCGCGTCGTTTACGCAACAAATTAATTACATCTTTCCACACAATTAACTGGTAATATAATGGCAAGGAGTTCGTTTCCACAAAGAGAAGGGAGTTTCTAGCTGTTTAAAAAGTAATTGAAATGGGGTTTTTAGATTTTCAAATTAAAGTAACTAATAAAACAAAATAATAAATACTAGTTTAAAGCAATAAGGAGAAAGATGATTAGGAAATTATTCGCCGTCACTGAACCGAAGCTTAATTAAATAGAAGTTTATCTCTTATTAGAGAAGAACACACGACCACATCTTCTTACACTACTTTTTCAGAGTCCTTTACCATTTTACGCTAAAAAGAAAGATAGAGACCGAGAGAGAGAGCGAGCTTTTGTTTTTAATTCCTTATTCTTTAGTTAATTATTTGCTAGTACTTTCTAATTATGAGTAGCTAAACTTTTTAATTGGTTAGGGATGATTTTAAAGTCCTGAACAATGAAGCATTATTTTCTTTAACCACGTTTATTTCGAGTTTTATTTTATTGTTGATTATCTCTATTATTTTTAGTGTCTAAGAATATTGAGGGGTTATTTAAAATGATCAATTAAATTAACCAATCAATATTTCTTCTACTAGTTTAGAGTTGTGTGATACGTGTAATTGTCACATCAACTCTTTACACAGTAGTAAATCGCAAGAGATGACAGAGGGATTTTTTTAAGCAATTGTGTGTAAAGATAACACTAGTAAGCAAACCGAGCATATGCCTCTGATGCTGGGATCAACCTGATTCATAGAGTGTAAAGAATTCGACTAACTTACACCTGGAGAGCTTATTCTTGGTGGGTTGGTTGGATAGAAGCTGATAGTTGAGCGCTTCCGCATCCAGTGACAATAGGAATCCGGGGGATAACAGAGCTTATTGCTATTCTACGGTTGGTTTCGAACAAACGCTCCACGAATCACCATTCTAAGCAAGTTCAAACACAAAATTATGTTGATTCAGCAATCAACATCCAAATTAATAATATTCGGTAATTCACCAATATTTTTGATTAATATTTTATTGGGTCACGGCACCAGTAAATAATTCTTTGAATTGAGCAATACTTGCTCAGTTGCTTGAATATTGATCCAACCATCAATATTCGGTAATTCGTCAGTAGTTTGTAGAATTGAGCAACACTTGCTCAATTGCACGTCAAATTACCAATATTCAGTATTTTGTTGAATTGAGCAACACTTGCTCAGTTGCACACCAAAATTATCGAATTCGTCGAATTGAGCAATACTTGCTCAGTTGCTCGACAAACTCTCTATATTCGTGCTCGACAAACTCTCAATATTTGGAAATTCTTCGAGTTAAGCAATACTTGCTCAGTCGCTCTAGTCAGTAATTCATTGACATCTCAGAGAACTACATGTTCAATCCATGAATCGCTGAGCATTCACCAGTTATGCTCGATTCAACAAAACTAGACTCACAGTCTAAATCAGTCAACAATTGACCAACTAATACACGTCTGCCTTGCAGACTCCAAGATTCGTGAAATATCAATCACGTCAAAAATAGGGGATATCACTTAGGGTTTTGGTCTGGCGGTCTACGACACGTGGATTCATCCCTAACGAGAAATGTGGGTAAGTCGTGTAAACGGTTGAAGGATTTAGCAAAGTAGTGGGTGCATGATCAGCCAAGTCTCCACACGACGTGGAACTGACTTTACCACGATCTCCCACTTTCCCACTCTTTCACTCAAGAAACCGTCACACTTACAGGGATCAGTGGTGCATCATTCTTACAATATAATAAGTCTAAATCAAGGATAACATAAGGATCGAATATGATCAATCATCGATTATCATCATTATCCGTCAACAACTCGATAAAAGCTTATTCATAGAACTCAACTTCAGAAGTTTAGCAATATTGCAGAAACCTTCAACACACCCAGAATCCTTGATCATCACTGATCCCACACAACTCCCAGCTTCCCTCCTACAGATCAACCCATCTCCCTCTTTAAGAACGAATTGACTCTAGAATGGCCATTGTCTTGGTTTAGGCCGGAGTCATACAGATTGATTTCTCGAATATAAGCACCCCCTTTGCAGCGGTGCATCTGTGTGATGATTAACATTTTGCCCGGCTGAGGAGTCTCGACAGCACGCTCGACTCTTCACTTTCCTAGAAAACCAGCAAACCGTTTTTCCCCATCCACAGATTGGCGACCACAGTGGGAGATTAATCTCTCGGTTGCAATCTTTCATTTTCGCAAGATGGTTGGTCTTAGATCTAATTCAGTTTCTCAAAACTCCAGTCAGAGTCTTTAAAATGGTGACGTTTCTCTAACTCACCCGAATGATTATGGTAACATTCATCATCCATACTTTTCTACTCCCTTTTCATCTATTGGTGCATTTGATGAGAAATTCCGTCACTAGCTGAACTGGCATGAAGGCAAGAGATTTTGGAAAGGAACATAAATCGATTGAAAAGAGAAATAATTTGTTCAACTGCATGGTAGAACTGACAAGAATCTTAGGAGCTCAAGTTGTGGAACGCTCATATCTTGACACCACTGACGCTAACCCTCAATCAACAACATCACCTTCACTGAGGAAGACTGAATGACGGAGGAAGCGCATAGCTGAGCCTTGTTCGTTACTGCTTCCATTAAGGACTCTGAATTCAGGAGAGTTCTCAACGATATAGGTGCTTCCACGAATCTTATCACTATGAAGACTCTCAAGGAGGCCATAGTTCCACAAAGAAAGATCGTTCATCATCCCATATTGATGATGGGTTTTGAAGGAAGCCAGAGCACACATACGGGTATGTCTATGTGGATCTGAAAGTAGGGCCTATTCAATCCACTGTCAAATTTCACGTGATCGAGAAAGACCCTGACTATCACATGATACTCCGAAGGCCATGGCTTCACGACAATAAAGTTGTTCCTTCGAAGTACCATCAATGTACGAAAGCTTTATTCAACAAAAAAATTGTCCGTATCCCAGCCTCAGTGTCTCTTTATGCTCCGGTTTACGATGCTGAGTTCCTGGAACATCCAAAGAGCATCCCCGAACCTCCAAGCAAGATCTGCAGTATTCCACTCCCAAGTTGGAAATCTATTGAGAAAGTCGACAAACCATCATCAACAGATGCTAAATCCGTCAAGTTGTCCACCACACCACTCAAGCGTCGTCAAGGTCAAGGTACGACTCAGAAAAAGTCCACCTTTATTACTGATTATGATGCAGAGGGGAGAGTCATTTATCTCTGTCGTAAGGATTAGCAATTAATAGGGGAGGTCGATGAAAATTTTCCCCGCCCTGAAGAATCATGCCATAGTGAACAATCGCCCGATGAAGAAATTCAAGATGCACCACGACAGCTGCAAGATGGCACATATTCCACAACCAACGACCTCAAGACTATCAACATTGGAACGGATGAAACCCCAAGGCCAATTCTAATCATTTATGCTCTCTCACCTGAGGAACGAGAAGGATTGATACGCCTGTTGAAAGAGTATCAAGATATCTTCGCTTGGACGTACAAAGAGATGCCTGGCCTAGACGACAAATTGGTTACTCATCATCTGCACATCACTCCCGGTTCCAAACTCGTCAAACATCCGCCCAGGCAATTCAGACACGAAGTTGAGGAACAAATCAAGGTGGAGATCCAGAAACTACTAACAGCAGGGTTCATCAAACCCATTCAACATCCAACATGGCTGGCGAACATTGTCCCAGTCAAGAAGAAAAATGGACAGATCCGGTGATGTGTATATTTCAGGAACCTGAACAAGTGCTGCCCAAAGGATGACTTTCCATTGCCAAACATTGATATGCTCGTCGATGCAATCAGTGGCCATGACGTGTTCTCATTCATGGATGGTTACAGTGGATATAACCAAATCAAGATGTACGAACATGATGCTAACAAGACTGCATTCAGAACTCCCATTGGAAACTTCCACTATACAGTGATGTCTTTCGGCTTGAAGAATGCATGAGCCACTTATTAGCGGGCCATGACTGCAATATTTCATGACATGATGCACAAGCAAGTAGAATACTATGTCGACGATGTGGTGGTGAAAACTTTCCAGCAACTATTATCATCACTTAGGATTTCATATGCGAGATCGATTCTTCTTGTGTTCATCTTCTCTTCTGTCATATCTTCGCCTTCAACCGTTTGTCATTGCCCATTCCATGAAGTAGATAACATACATTAAACAATTGGGACTGCAAGACAAATGAATATGTAGTGTCAGTTTACCGATCAAAAATAAATAAATATGTAATATCAGTTCAAACTTTGTTTCAGTTTCAGTTTGTATGTTATAATTTCAGTTCAAAGAGTTGGTGACTACCTTTTGCCCTGTTGTGGACAATCTGATTTCACGTCGACTTCAATTTCATCTATACTACTGCTTTCAAAGTGAATGCCAATGAGTTGACCTACTCTTTGCGCCATAAATTTAGCATCCTTCAAGTAGTTTGAAGAACCTAGGAGAGAATTGTAGTGTGTCCAAGATCTGCCATGGATGTCGAAGTGAAGCAATGTGAAATGTTCTTTTGCGTTCAGCATTGGGATGAACAAGTGCTGCGTTTCGACATCAATTTTCTTCACTTCAGAATTTATCATGTATGCAGCCTTCATCTCATCTCCCGTAATGACATCAAGCTAAATATAAATTGCACAACTTAGTTCATTCATTCTAAAATGAAGGTTCTAACGTTTATATCAGGTTTTAAATCATGTTATACCCATGCAAGCACGCTAAGAAAGATACTTACCCATGCATACGCGCTGAGAAAGATCGACTTTAAGTATCCGTTCGTATCACCACCAGATTGAAACATTTGTCTCCATTTTGCCAATTTGAACTCCAAAATAGTGTTCACCAATGGATGATTGAAAACAAGTTGTTGGATGTGTTCTCCAATGATATGTATGTCTCTATCGCTTTTCCAAACACAGTCGCTGCATTTGAACGAGTACATCCAATTTCATACAAGAACATATGTGATCGGTGCCTAATAATGCATATTTCTAGATCTTTTTGCCGTCTTTTATCACATCTTTAATGCCTTCGTGTTATATTTTGCGACAAATCTTGTATCATGAGCACATCTTCTTTAATGGGTAATTTTGTTGAAATAATCTCTTTTTGTGTTGTGTTTTAGGTGGTTAAGTAAATGGTGAACAAGAGATGAACGAGAATGTAAAGGGAGCGTAAGCGAAATTGGCAATGTCGCACTGCTACACAAGGGAGTTGTTAGCTGAGCATGTGCAGAACTGAGCTTACCAAGTCAATAGAACAAATATTTAGGGTCAAGAATTACAAAATAATATCAAATTTGATCAATGGTAAGAAGTGCTCAATCCATGTTTGAAGACAAGATGGTCAACAGATTCACCCCTGAACATCTAAGCAAGGTACACTGGTCTAACACCCAAGTATTCCCCTCTCATTCCCAAAATCAGAAAAGAACCCATCTTCTCAAACCATCGACACCACCTCCCTCGTTACTGTCAAACCCATACCACCATCTCTCTATCACGCCCATACTTCTTGTTCAGTAGCAATCTTCCCTCAACGTACTTCCATTGCAAAACCCATACCACCTAGCTTCCTTATCTATGATGCCAAATCACCCAATTCAAGGTACCATATATTGAGTTACAAGAAAGATAAATCTGAAATTGCGATTGAAGAGAAGATTTTTGTACGAAGTTTGTTTGAAGACTCCCTCAATTCATCATGTATGTGACGTTAATGGAGTGGTTGAAGGTTTTGGAGTACATCTCAGTTGTATCTTTTGGTGAGTGATGACATCTCAAATCCCTATTTCAATCCCTAATTTCAGTTGTACTGATGGAGATATTAAAAACCCAATTTAGGGTGAAGATGATGTATAAATAGGGGTTGTCTTTGTGTATTGAAAGGGGGGAGGAGAAGAGTTATAGGTATAAATCAGTTGTAACTTATCTTCTCCAAAACTGTTCTTGTAGAAATCAGTTGAAGAAAGAAATTTGCATGAATGAGTTTATCCATCTTTGAATTTCATATGTATCATGTGTTTTGCTATGTTCTAAGTTTATAAGCTAGGGTTTAGATGAAGCCCTTAATTTAACTCTAGGATGTTTGTGTTGATGTTATTGTTCTTGTTGTGCTTGAATGAGTAAGGATATATTTAATCTTGTGTTACAACATATTACTTTCACCTTGTTTGTTATGCAACCTAGGTAGTCAGAATAATTCTATGTTGTACTTAAACTTGTGCTTAATTGATTGTTGTTAATATGTGATTAGTTGTGCTGTAATAAGACAACTAATGCTAGGGATTAATACCTTAGTTGATGTTAAATCATCCATTTGAAGATAGCCTTGGATATGCGGCAGACTCGAATCTTCCCCGCTGTCTACTATAAGGAACAAGAATAGTTTCATTGGCCGAATAATCTGGTATAGGTTAAGTGGTGAAGTCAATTTCCCTAGTGCCTTCTTATCAAGTGTTTAATCTCTTATTTCATTTACATTTCTGTTCTTTAGTTTAATTCTCATAAAAATCAATTATCTCGTCGTATCGACAGCTCCATGTTTGATCTAAATCAATATAGCAAGACTTGAATACAATTACACACCAACCTAGTCTCTGTGGGTTCGACCTGTATTTTCCCTGTTTTACATAGTAGACACTGTGCACTTGTAGTTTAATATTGTAGGCATCTTCTAATCCTACCAAGTTTTTGGCGCCGTTGCCGGGGACTCGGTAGCGGTGTAGTTGTTTCTTTGGTTAACTTTACTGATTTTTAGTATAACCTTGTATATATGTGTCTAGATTTTCCTGTTTTCATGTTGTTATTGTAATCTATTTGTCTTCTGTTGTATTTTTATGTGGTGTTATAGTGTAACTTAATAGTTAAACCATCTGTTATATATCCTGCATCATTAGTATAACTTAGTGTACCTCTTTCCATCTCAAGCTTTCTATCTTTTCATGCTGTAACTATAGCTGTTGTAAACTGTTATAACACAACTTATTAGAAAATATGTAGCTTTAATATAGTAGCATCTTAGCTCAGTAGTAGTAGTTGTAGTTCTTAAAATTTCAACCATTCCATGTTCAGTTTCATTTAGTTATCGCTATAGTTAAGTTCTGTGTGCATACTTGTTTAGATTTCAGTCATTGGTATAACTTAGGTACTCAATCTCATCTGTAAGTAATCGCATCTTGTAGCTATTTGGAATCTGGAAGTCAAAACCATTTTGAGTATGTTGCATTCTGTAGTTTTAGTCTGCATCTTGGTGTTAACATTTGCTGTAGTTTGAAGTTAATCATTCCATCGTTATTCACTTAGTTGCATCGAGTTAAATTTCTTTCAATATCTCTGTCATAGTCGCAACATCATTGTTTTTAACTGTTTCTGTAGATCGAGTCTAATTTCAGTTAATTTTATATATAGCTTGTAATATCTTATAACTCGGTCTACAGTCTCTTAGTCTTTTTGTTAGTTAGTTTACTTTGCATCATCACCCTGTAATATACCAGTAAGCATACTGCATCTTGAATTCATCAATTTCCATTTTCCATTCGAAGCTTGTCCGTATTTTTGCTCCATTCTGTTCTGATCAAAGCTTTCAGCTGAACACAGTTTAGTTCTCAATCAATCCATCAGTACAGTTCCCATCTTTTGTCCTGCAATTATAGCTGGTTACTATCAGCTCTGAAATTCTTTGCTTCACATGCACATTTTTGAGAACTAAAACCCTCCTTCGAGCTCACAGGTACCTGGACACCTCTCAACAAAACAAGGAAAGGAAGAAAAGGAGCTACAGAACCAGTTTGTTGGCCTTCTCCCGTGTCGTGCTGGAGGTGCCTGCGAAACTGAAACACAAGCTAAGGAAAAGAAGAAAGAGGAGCAACAGAACGTGGTTATCGTGCCTAAACCCGGTTTTTGCAGGCAATATCATTCTCTAACCTTTCTATATTTACTGAATATGTGGATGATATACCATGACTGTCTGGTGAACTAGTGCTTACTAATTTGTGACATCCACTTTGAAATTGCTGAGCCTTTGGCTGTGCTAGCCGAACCTGCAGAGCTGACTTGTTCCCAGTTCAGCTGTATCGCACCTGATGTTGCATTATTTCCAATTTGATCTGCAGCTGTAGGACAATAATTTGTAAAATATTTGTAGCACCAAGTGTGGCACTGCCAGTTAACTGGCAGTTTACAGTTTGTCGCCCTTGTCCATCAGTGCACTGTGTGTTAGCTTCATTTGGCATAATATACACTTTATGTCTCCCTGCAACAAAACATTCCAGGCTCAATTTTTAGTAACAGTTCATATCTCCTGTGTGTTTACATTTCTGGGAACTGATAATTTCTTTTGAGCAAACCAGGTGTTTGAGAAGCTGAAATACAAACTCAGGGAAAAGAGAAAAAGGAATCTGTACCTGCAACATCTCTGCGAACCAAAAGAGAAGAATACAAGGAACGGAAAAATCTGTGGAGTGCCTAAACCCGGTTTGTACTGGCGGTATTGTATCTCCACCCTTGTTTTTACCTAAAGATTGTGTGAGTGATATATCATGTTTGACTGATAAAACTAGTTGATTTACATAGCCCTGTCAAATCCCTGCAACATATAACAACTTTGCATGATCCTGTGACATTTGAGTAACTTATTTGCTGCTGAATTATTACTTCACTGTGCATATCATCTCTACAAAGTTTCTGTTTCTGTGTGCCTGAGTCCGCGAATCTGTTTACCGTAAGTTTCATCTTTGACCTGATTTTTGTACTTGTTCATATTTCTGGGTGTTATAACATGTTAAATAGTGTGTCTG
This sequence comes from Papaver somniferum, assembly GCF_003573695.1. Taxonomy (NCBI): domain Eukaryota; kingdom Viridiplantae; phylum Streptophyta; class Magnoliopsida; order Ranunculales; family Papaveraceae; genus Papaver; species Papaver somniferum. The sequence goes on from NC_039365.1 coordinate 65,799,332, forward strand.
CTGGGATATGATTGTTTCTTTTCGTGACCAAACTAACCGTCTAGTTAGAATTCAGCGAGAGGACGTAGTTGAAATCCCCATTTCTGTGGTAGACAGCCCTGACCAACCTGAGACAATGGGTGAAGAAATACCCCGCAGTCTCAAGGGTTACATGTATCCGACAAGGGCAAGCCAACCCTCTTGCATTGTTTTACCAGAAACCGCTGGTCAGTTTGAGTTAAAGGCGAGCACAAAACATATGCTCCCTGTGTTTCGAGGGGTTGATGCTGAAAACCCCTACCACCACATGAGAGAGTTTGAAGAGATATGTGGGACTTTGCGTTTCACTCAAATGCCGGAAGAGTTCCTGAAATTGAGACTGTTTCCTTTCTCTTTGAAAGAAAAGGCCAAGTCTTGGTTATATGCCCTGCAGCCACAGTCAATTAGGACATGGGATGATCTTACGAAAGAATTTTTCAGAAAGTTCTTCCCAAATCACAAGACTGCGACCATTAGTCAAAGTCTGAATAGCTTTGTGCAATTAGAGGGTGAAACTTTAGCCAAGTATTTGGAAAGATTTAATGAATTACTGCTTCAGTGTCCTCACCATGGTTTCGAAAAATGGAGACTTGTGCAAATTTTGTATGAAGGTCTAGATGTTGCCACCCGAACATCAGTTGAGTCAATGTGCAATGGTTTATTTATTGACAAAAGTGTTGATGAGTCTTGGATTTTCCTAATTGAAGTTGCTGAAAAGACTCAGCAGTGGGAGTCCATTCGTGAACCTAGAAAGACTGCCCCTGTAGCTGATGTTCATAGGATTGAGTCTGACTTTGAGGGAAATGCAAAAATCGCATCGTTGGCAAGGAGAGTAAAAGCGCTAGAGCTGCAGAAGAATGTGAAACCTTCTGCCATTACTGTCGAAATGTCTATTTGTGCTGCATGTAATAGTTCTGACCATCTAGTGGACAGTTGTCTAGAAATACTTGCATTGCAGGAATCTAGACTTGAACAGGCCAATGCGTTGTATCATAAGCAAGAGAATAATCCCTATTCTCAGACTTACAACCCAGGGTGGAGAAACCACCCTAACTTTTCATGGTCCAAGGGCCCTGTACAAGGGGGTACACCAGGAAACACACAAGGATATTCATACCCTAGAAACCCCCAGATGCAGTCGTATACACATCACCCTTCTGAGAAAAAATTGTCTAGCATTGAAGAAAGTGTCGGTCTGTTGACCCAAAATCTTTTGCAAAATAAGAAGACCACTGACCAACGTTTTACTAGTTTAGAACTTAAGATGGGTCAGATCTGTGATGCGCTTAATGAAAGGGAAAAGGGTAAGTTCCCAAGTCAGCCTCAACAAAACCCGAAAGGAACATTTCAGGCAAGTACATCTACTTGTAATAAAACTGCACATGTTGTCACCACTCTTCGTAGTGGTAAAGTTTTTGATAACAACGTAGGCGTACCAAAGACCAGTGAGTCTGAGTCAGACTCATCATTGCATGCAACGCCACAGAAAACATCCTTTGTAGAAAATGAATTTGAGCATGTTTGTAAATCTAAATTTTTTACTGATGTTAATGTTTCTTTACCAACTAATGTTCCTGTTTCTCCATTTCCTCAAAGGTTGGTGCAGCAAAAGAAAAGCACCCATTATAATGAGATGTTAGAGATGTTCAAACGAGTTAACATCAACATCCCGTTTCTCGAGGAAATTAAGCAAATCCCTGCATCTGCTAAATTCCTTAAGGACAAAAGCGCAAGCTTAATGTGCACAAACGTGCTTTTCTAGCCGAGCAGGTGAATTCCATCATTCAAAATAAGACTCCACCTAAGTTTAGAGACCCAGGTTGTCCAACAATCACTTGCACTATAGGCGACCATACGGTCGATAAGGCTTTACTAGACTTAGAAGCAAGTGTTAAATTACTGCCATATTCGGTATATGTGCAGTTAGGTCTTGGAGAGTTAAAACCAACACCTATAACTCTGCAATTGGCAGGCAGATCCGTCAAAGTGCCTCGTGGTGTGATTGAGGACGTTTTAATCAAGGTTGATAAGTTTTATTTTCCCGTGGACTTCATTGTTTTAGATACTCAACCTGTGCAAAACCCTGACTGTCACATTCCTGTCATTTTAGGACGTCCCTTCTTGACGACGTCCAATGCAATTATAAACTGTCGTAATGGAGTGTTGAAACTGTCGTTTGGTAATATGACTGTGGAATTGAATGTGTTTAATGTTAGTCAACAACCTATGGATCTTGATAATAATGATGTGTATAAAATTAATATGATTGGAAGCTTGATTCAAGATTCACTGTCTAACACTTTATCAGTTGATCCTTTGCAAGCATGTATGGAAAATTTTAATTTGGATCTGTATGATGCTGAGTACATTAGTGAAGTCCACTCTTTGCTCAAATTTGTGCCTCATATGGACGTCACTAAATGGCAGACTAAAGTGGAACCACTCCCACCTTCTGATTCCAAGTTTGTTCCATCTCTTGTTGAGCCACCAAAGCTTGAACTGAAACCATTGCCTGATACTCTTAAATATGCATTTTTGGGATCTTCCAATACTTTTCCTGTAATCATTTCATATGCGTTAGATATAAAACAAGAAAGTAATCTTTTAAAAGTACTTAAGGAGCATAAAGAAGCCCTAGGATGGACCATCTCAGACCTTAAAGGCATAAGTCCCACTATTTAAATGCATCATATAAATCTTGAAGAAAATGCTAAACCATCTAGGGAAATGCAAAGGAGACTTAATCCTAACATGAGAGATGTTGTTAAGGGTGAGATCTTGAAACTACTTGATGCGGGTATCATATACCCGATTTCAGATAGAAAATGGGTTAGTCCCATTCAAGTTGTGCCCAAAAAGTCGGGCATTACTGTTGTTCAGAATGAAAAGAATGAGCTAGTCCCTACTCGCGTAACCACAGGGTGGCGAGTTTGCATCGATTATAGGAAGTTGAACACATTAACAAGGAAAGACCACTTCCCTCTTCCATTCATAGACCAAATGCTAGAACTGTTGTCTAGGCACAATTACTATTGTTTCTCAGATGGCTTTTCTGGTCACAACCAGATTCATGTTGCACCTGAAGATCAGGAAAAGACTACATTCACATGTACATTTGAAACATTTGCTTATCGTCGTATGCCCTTTGGGTTGTGTAATGCACCAGCCACATTTCAACGTTGTATGATGAGCATTTTTTCTGACATGATAGATAATTTACTTGAGATCTTTATGGATGATTTCTCTATGTTTGGATCTTCTTTTGATGAATGTTTGAACCATCTAACTCTTGTGCTGATTAGATGTAAAGAAAAAAATTTGGTTTTGAATTGGGAAAAATGTCATTTCATGGTGAATTCAGGCATATTTCTAGGACATATCATCTCTGAAAAAGGCATAGAAGTAGATAAAGCTAAATTTGACCTCATTCAACACTTGCCACAGCCTCGCTCTGTGAGGGACATTAGATCATTTTTAGGCCATGCTGGTTTCTACCATAGATTCATTAAAGATTTCAGTAAGATCTCAAGGCCTCTGTGTAATCTACTTGGTAAAGATGTTGCTTTTGTATTTGATTATGCTTGTGTGCGTGCTTGGGAGGAACTCAAAACTCTTCTAAATTCAGCCCTTATAGTCAGACCACCTGACTGGAAATTTCCATTTGAAATTATGTGTGATGCTTCTGATTTTGCTGTTGGTGCTATTTTAGGACAGCGCGTCGATAGACTTCCATATGTCATATACTATGCTAGCAAAACCCTTAATGATGCTCAACTTAACTATACAACTACTGAGAAAGAGTTGCTTGCTGTTGTTTTTGCATTTGACAAGTTCAGGTCATACTTGATAGGGTCTAAGGTTATCATTTACACTAATCATGCTGCTTCGAAATTCCTTCTTTCTAAGAAGGATGCTAATGCCCGTCTTATCCGATGGATTCTCCTATTACAGGAATTCGATCTCAAAATTCGAGATAAGAAAGGTTCTGAAAATGTGGTTGCTGATCACTTGTCTAGGTTAAATGTTGAGTCTTTTGATGAGTCTGTGTTGATTAGAGAGTCATTTCCTGATGAACAATTTATGCTTGTATCTGAGTTTCCTTGGTTTGCCGACATTGTTAACTACCTTGATACAGGTAGAATGTCGTTGCATTGGTCTAGACAAGACCGTTATAAGTTCTTGTCTGAAGTTAATCACTTCTTTTGGGATGACTCATACCAGTTTAAGTACTGCCCCGACCAAATCATTAGGAGATGTGTCCCAACATTGAACAAAAAGATGTGATATCTTTCTGTCATGACCAAGCATGTGGAGGCCATTTCAGTGCCAAGAAAACTGATGCAAAAGTCTTGCAGTGTGGGTTTTATTGGCCATCTTTGTTTAAAGACTGTCATGATTATTGTGTTGCTTGTGAACGCTGTCAGAAACTAGGAAGTATTACAAAGAGAAACATGATGCCATTACACCCTATCTTGAATGTTGAACTGTTTGATGTGTGGGGAATTGACTTCATGGGACCATTTCCTAATTCTGAAGGTAAGTTGTACATCCTTGTCGCTGTTGATTATGTTTCTAAGTGGGTAATGGCGATTGCAACCAAAACAAATGACCACAAGGTGGTACTTTTGTTCCTAAAAGAATACATCTTTTCTCGTTTTGGTACACCTAGAGCTATAATCAGTGACGTGGTTCACATTTCTGCAATAAATGTTTTGAGTCTTTAGTATGCAAGTATGGCATAACTCATAAGGTTGCAACCCCATACCATCCACAAACCAACGGCCAAGTAGAGGTTTCTAATAGGGAGATTAAGCATATTCTTGAAAAGATGGTTAACCCTTCTAGAAAGGATTGGTCATTACGTTTGAATGATGCTTTATGGGCCTATAGAACAGCTTATAAAACCCCTATTGGCATGTCCCCTTACCGTCTTGTGTCTGGAAAACCTTGTCATTTACCTGTGGAGTTAGAACATCGAGCTTATTGGGCTATCAAGAAACTTAACTTTTCTCTTGATAAAGCAGGTACTCAACGGAAACTTCAACTCAATGAGTTGGAAGAACTGAGAAATGATGCTTATGACAGTGCTAAGCTGTACAAGGACAAAATAAAAGTGTTCCATGACAAGTGCATTTTGTGCAAGTCATTCAGACCTGGCCAAAAAGTCTTGCTGTACAATTCCCGTTTGCATCTTTTTCCAGAAAAATTGCGTTCGAGATGGACAGGCCCGTTCTTGGTGCGCACAGTATTCCCTCATGGAGTTGTAGAACTCGAAGATGTAGCAAATAAGAACGTTTTCAAAGTCAATGGGCAGAGACTAAAACCGTTCCTTGAACCGATCCCACCTGAAATTGAAACAACTAATTTGGAAGATCCCATTTATGTGGACTGAACTAGTTCACCCTTGTATATAAATCAGGTGAAGGGTTCCATTTTATTTCTCTCTATCAAGTTTCAGTTGTAGTATCTTGTTCTCTGCAGTGTACAGTTCTGTTGCATACTAACTGGATGTCTATCCTTATCATTCTACCTTGATATTTGCTTTCCAAGCACTCATCCAGATCTTTTTGGGAAACACACTTCATATCTGGTAAACTCTATCCTTGTCTTTACTCTATGCATGATCTTCCTGGTATGATTGCAACTTTTTGGCTCCTTTTGAAAATTGAGGACACTGTTTAGTTTAGGTTGGGAGGTGTAGGTAGACCACATGAACTTTGGTAGTAATCAGATATGTTAGAAATCATGAACTTTATAGTGAACATGTTAGAACTTGTAAATATCTATTAAAAATAATAATAATAATTGAGCTCATCTGCCTTGATATGTGATGCCTGCGCGTATATGTTAGGGTTCTCGATCTAGATGACGAGGTAAAATTTTGATATCTTTCTGATTCTAGCACTACAACTTGTGAGTTCGATTTACAATTTTTTTTTTGAAACTTTTTGAACATGTGATATGAAACTTGCACTATCTGTCAAGCATGTATAGCGCCTGATTTGCATAATCCGGTAGAATGCCAATCATCTAGAATACCGATGCTGCCTCTTGTTATAATGTAATGTATCTTTTTTTTTATGTAAAGTCGGTGTATTGTCGTTGTATCATCTTGTATTCGTGAATTCATCAAAAAAGAAAAAAAAAATCAGAAAATTCAAAAAAAAAAAAAAAGTTTGTTATCTTTCGTTCCATAATGTCAGTAGTTCTTGTTTCAAAGTTGTCGAAGTAAATAGTCAGTCAATGAGAATGTTGTAATTAATCTTTGTGTCAGTGTTGTGAATAGTCTTGTATGAGCAAAATAGGATGTAACTAGATTGCCTTTGAATCGGTTCAACTATCTCTTAGTATTGGCAGTCATGACTTAGGTTGATAAATCAGTTGCTATGCATGATCACGATAGAATTACACCTTACACTGTTATCACATGTTAACCATTCGAACTCTTGGATTTCAAAATATTTTTTGTGCTGGAATCAGTATGTGTCGCTTGTACCTTTGAAAGCTAGATTGACATATCCATTTTGCTGTGAGCTTAATCTGAAATGCAGGTGTTACACATCATACAAGGTGAGCTCTCTTTTGATCTAGACAGTGGTACAAATAGGATTTTCTTAGTTCTTGGTTTACTCGAGGTCGAGCAAAATTCAGGTTTGGGGGTGTGATCGGTGCCTAATAATGCATATTTCTTGATCTTTTTGTCGTCTTTTATCACATCTTTAATGCCTTCATGTTCTATTTTGAGACAAATCTTGTATCATGAACACATCTTATTTAACGTGTAATTTTGTCGAAATAATCTCTTTTTGTGTTGTGTTTTAGGTGGTTAAGTAAATGGTGAACAAGAGATGAACGAGACTGTAAAGGGAGCGTAAGGGAAATTGGCAATGTCGCACCGCTACACAAGGGAGTTGTTAGCTGAGCATGTGCAGAATTGAGCTTACCAAGTCAATGGAACAAATATTTGGGGTCAAGAATTACAAAATAATATCAAATTTGATCAATGGTCAGAAGTGCTCAATCCATGTTTGAAGACAAGATGGTCAACAGATTCACCCTGAACATCTAAGCAAGGTACACTGGTCTAACACCCAAGTATTCCCCTCTCATTCCCAAAATCAGAAAAGAACCCATCTTCTCAAACCATCGACACCACCTCTCTCGTTACTGTCAAACCCATACCACCACCATCTCTCTATCACGCCCATGTTTCTTGTTCAGTAGCAATCTTCCCTCAATGTACTTCCATTGCAAAACCCGTACCACCTAGCTTCCCTATCTCTGATGCCAAATCACCCAGTTCAAGGTACCATATATTGAGTTACAAGAAAGAGAAATATGAAATTGCGATTGAAAAGAAGATTTTTGTACGAAGTTTGTTTGAAGACTCCCTCAATTGCATCATGTATGTGACGTTAATGGAGTGGTTGAAGGTTGTGGAGTACATCTCAGTTGTATCTTTTGGTGAGTGATGACATCTCAAATCCCTATTTCAATACCTATTTTCAGTTGTACTGATGGAGATATTAAAAACCCAATTTAGGGTGAAGATGATGTATAAATAGGGGTTGTCTTTGTGTATTGAAAGGGGGGAGGAGAAGAGTTATAGGTAGAAATCAGTTGTAACTTATCTTCTCCAAAACTGTTCTTGTAGAAATCAGTTGAAGAAAGAAATTTGCATGAATGAGTTTATCCATCTTTGAATTTCATATGTCTCCTATGTTTTGCTATGTTCTAAGTTTATAAGCTAGGGTTTAGATGAAGCCCTTAATTTAACTCTAGGATGTTTGTCTTGATGTTATTGTTCTTGTTGTGCTTGAATGAGTAAGGATAGATTTAATCTTGTGTTACAACATATTACTTTCACCTTGTTTGTTATGCAACCTAGGTAGTCAGAATAATTCTATGTTGTACTTCAACTTGTGCCTAATTGATTGTTGTTAATCTTTGATTAGTTGTGCTGTAATAAGACAGCTAATGCTAGGGATTAATACCTTAGTTGATGTTAAATCATCCATTTGAAGATAGCCTTGGATATGCGGCAGACTCGAATCTTCCCCGCTGTCTACTATAAGGAACAAGAATAGTTTCATTAGCCGAATAATCTGGTATAGGTTAAGTGGTGAAGTCAATTGCCCTAGTGCCTTCTTATCAAGTGTTTAATCTCTTATTTCATTTACATTTCTGTTCTTTAGTTTAATTCTCATAAAAATCAATTATCTCGTCGTATCGACAACTCCCTGTTTGATCTAAATCAGTATAGCAAGACTTGAAGACAATTACACACCAACCTAGTCTCTGTGGGTTCGACCTGTATTTTCCCTGTTTTACATAGTAGACACTGTGCACTTGCAGTTTAATATTGTAGGCATCTTCTAATCCTACCAATATGTTCATACAAGCACATACGCTTCATTTTCTAACATGATGATACTAGATACATCCTAGTTTAAATTTAACATGATGATACTCGATACATCCTAGATACAATTGCGGTAGAATGAAAAAAAATAACAACAAAAGAATGCGTGTACGTACCTTAAGTTTCCAGTTGCAAAGTAATCCTTTATTAACTTTTCTTCAGCTTCTCTTTCTCCACCACTCAAGTAACTTTTCCACAACTTGTTGTTCTTTGTTAGCTTCTTCAACTTATCTTCCTTATGCTTCTTCTCTACACGCTTATCCGCTGTTGTTTCAAACTCCGAACCATAATTCTTTCTAGTCCTTTTATATATGTTCATCAGTCTTTTCTCAATCAATCCAAGTTGTCCAAGTTGATTCATAACTGCCAGAGGTTCTGCTGCGACAATTTCTTCTTCGATGATTTCTGCTGGAGGAACTTGTGTTACCGGTTCTGCTTCGTGAATATTGTCAGCATCTGGATTTACGGCTCCACTGTTTTCACCTGCCTTGCTAGCGTCTTCAGGAACAGCACCGTCCACTGGTTTGTTCATCTCTTGAGTGATTTTAAGATTGAAAAAGTTCTCAGGTATAGTATGAACAACAATATCAAGAGGTGAAGCTTGCGGACTTTGCTTCATACTCAACTTCCTTTGCTTCCAACTCAGCGTTCCTTGCTCCTAACTCGGCATTCAAGTGACGGATAATCTTGTCCTTCTATTTTAGATCATTCTTCAACTTGGAAATATCATCTTCATCTTTGTTTTCTTCTTACTCATCAAAAAAGCATAATTGTTTCTCCTCTTCACTCCAGCTAGCAACAAAATCAACAACCTGCAAACACGTAAAAACAAGATTTTCATTTCAGTTAACACAGGATGTAACTGATTTCATCCTTTGATAACACATGATGTAATTGGGTTTCATCCATAGATAACACAGGATGTACTTGGTTTTATGGTTTTCATCCATTAATAACATAAGATGTAACTGGTTTCATCCAGTTATAATAGGGATAGATTTTTTTTAAATGAATCTAAACTAAATCAACATAAGATGTAACTGGTTTCATCCAGTTATAATAGGGATAGATTTTTACCTGATTGCTTGAAAGAGTTTCAAGCATCCCCTCAATTTCGCAAGATACTTTATACAAGTCCCATCTTGCAAACCTTGGCCATGCTTCACTGTTATCTTTCCTATTAATGTCTTTCATTTGCTCAAAAATCCATAACTGCAACAAAAAAAAGAATTATAGTTTAGAAGATGATACTCACCACATGATTCATTTAATGTAAAAAAGAAATATATTCAAAAGATAGAAGATGATACTCACCAGAAAATAGAAGCTGCAACCATTGATAGAGTAAGGTGTCTTGTATACGACTGCAACTCTTTGCATTAGACGCTCATGGATGAGATCCGACCATGAGACTCTATTAATGGTATCGATTGACTTCAGGCAGTTCAGATACTTTTAGTTGACATACATACCTCCGGTGTTTATGAAGAAGATTGTACAGAACATGAACAACAACAAAAGTATCCCCAAGTCTTCTTCTTTGCCTTCTTCATTTATACAAGCGTTTATTCCTTCGACGATGTAGATGTTTTCCAATTTGTCACCAGTATTCTTCTCCTTGCATGTCCTTTTCTTCTCTTTGGCTCCACCTTCATTCTTCTTCTTTTCTTCATCCCTTCTCCTTGGCTCCAGAAAGTACTTTGTGTAAAATGCAGAAGTTTTCAAACTAGGGTCTTCTTTTGGTCCATAAATTTTTCTATCGTCTTCACTCATACGTGTTCTCTGCATTTTGAAAATTACAGCAACATGGTTCGGATCGGTCTTAAAAACTTGATCACCAATCTTGAATGCTAACTCGTTCGGGTCAAAATTTATTATGATGAACTCTAACGCCCTTGGAGCTTTGCTACATTCGACCTTTCCCACCTTTCCTTGTTTGATCGCCTCAATAAAGTTCCAAAATTTAGTCATCCTTAATACATCCTCTTGTCTTTTAGTAAATACCAGTGAACCCAGCAACTCAATTGTCGGTTTCATGTTTGCTCGGAACTTTTTCTTCCCTTCCTTTTTCTCTTCATCAACATCGACATCCACATCATCCATATTCCTTGTGCTTGAGGAACCACCCACGTTCACATCATGCTTATTCTTGGTTCTTCTTTCAGCACCATCACTCTTTTTGCTACTGCTTCCTGCAACATTTTGAATCGGAACCAGTTAAATCCTATTTTAAACAACTGGATGAAAATCAATTACGTCCTATATTTAAAGCTAGATGAAACCCAGTTTCTGCAGGAATCGGATGAAACCCAGTTACATCCTATATATTATACATGTTAACATGGTCTGAAGAAACAAAGACAAGGAGTTTACGCTGGTGATTATTCTTTTTGCATTGTTTTCTTTTTGCAAAATAAGGTAACTGGGTAGCTGGAGTTACTTGTTGTGGATTATCACATTAGCGCAATCTGGTTTGCAAATATATTACGTTTAGAGGCAGTACCTATGGCGATGTACATATCAATGGAACATACCAAACCAATGACTAAACTAAATCCAGTTACTTAACCCCACATTATTGGTAGTGATGATTGTTAACAGACGGTAATTCAGGGCATCCAACACATACAACATTCTAATATAGTTTTAGATGAAATCAGTTTTCATCTAGTTTTAATCTGCTGAAACAATATACACTGCAAATTAAAACTTGATGAAACCAGTTCCATCATTGTTTAAATCTGCTGATAAAATTCATATACCCAGAGATGAAAACCAAATTCATCCATAACATACACTTCAACATTGAAAAAACTAAAATAACCACATGCATATCAGTCTCATCTAAAACATGCGATGAAAATGAAAATAAAATTTCAATAAAGTTAATCCACTGAAATGAAAATAAAACCACCCATTCAACAAATTAACCATGCAGTTCTGAAAATGCAGATTAACGCTGCAGACTAAAACTGGATGAAACCGGTTCCATCGTTGTTTAAATCTGCTGATAAAATTCATATACCCAGATGAAAACCAAATTCATCCATAACATACACTTAACTAATTTCATTGATATCATTCAATAAATCCAAAACAATTTCATCCATACAGCAATAAAATGAAACCGAGTTACATCCACACATCCAGTGAAAATGAAAAAGAAAATCAACCAATTCAACAAATAAATCACTCAATTCTGAAAATAAAAAGAACTTAGAGTTAGGGTTTGAAAAATTACGAGTTCTATGAGACATTATGTGGACAGATTGAAACCCCGATTCTTCAAATCCATTGATTTCTGCTACTGATTTCTTCAAATACAATGATTACAAATACCCTGATTGAAACCCTGATTCTACTGTTGATCTTGATGTTGGTGAATGAAACCAATTTTACGACGTTGTTGATGTTGATCAAACGGTTGATGAAACTGATTTCTGCTACTGTTGATGAAACTGATGATTGATGAAACTGTTAGGAAACGTTTTCTGCTACTGTTTGTTGGTGAGGAAACTAGTTCTGGTACTTTTTGGTGTGGGGAGACGTTGGAGGAATGTTGTTATCATGGTGAGAAGATGAAGATGAAGAAGAAAGACGTTGGTGGTTTTGTAGAGGGAGAACGTGGTATAGTTAATGAAACCAGCGTTTTTTTTTATACCAATCGATATCAACAAGGCAGTTACAAAAGGATAATTGGATCAGTTTCAATTAAAAAGTTCCACTGTCCATTTGACCCAGACGAAATTTCTACCCGTTCTTTTGGCCTAGAAATATTTCAGTTTTGGCTAAATAGCCTATTTTCTGAAAATTAAATTAGTTGATATTCTGCCTAAGTTAGCAGTAGACAAGTTAAACAAAATCTGGTTATTTGATCCCCTAGTTTAATCTATGTACAACTAGCGGAGGAAGCAAACTATGTAACTGTTTAAACTTCTCAATGTATCTCTTTTAAGTTTCAAAAGAAAAAAAAAAAGAAAAAGAAAAAAAGAGAAGTAAGAATCCTAATTTAGCATCTTTGCTAGTCGCTCAGGTTCATTGCTTCAAATAATATCGAGCAGGCGAGCTATTGAATCGCAATACATTTAATGATCATCATACACAAGAGTACGAGTTTTCCTTTGGACCTTTGAAATTGGTGTGCTATTGTTTGTCTTCAGTTGGGGATGGATTAGTTGTTGATATCAATTCTTATCCATCAACAAGAGTTTTGTCTACACAAAATGTATAGAGAGTAAACAGTTCGGCTGAACGTAATAAGCATTTCATCGTAATGGTGCTTTTTTTCTGATTTTATTAAAAGTAAAAAATTATTTCAATTGGTTTTATAATTAAAAGTCATAACTAATTACCTATTACCATTTTAAAAAAACGTCATATCTTAGGTTTGATTAGATAAGGAATATATATCCTTACTTTTTATAGACTATATAATTAAATTAAAATAAATAAATAGGTAATTAAATTCAAATAACCAGTAGGATTGTTTTGTTACGAGCACACTTTTAAAGGAGTGTGCACAAAATTGGACTCATCCCGATTATGTGTAGTATATTTATTTTTCCACGTGTCACAATTTGATAGGATTTTTAGTTATTATCAATTAAAAAAGTCCATGAATAATACCATAGAGTTCATGTTCCCTATCAAGAGACTTCTCAAGTTCAGCAGTGAGCTGAGAATACTTTTTTTCAAGCAATCTAATTTTAGAAGCTTGAGCATCAATAATCTCAGTTGATTTTTTTAAGGTTCTGGTGAGCTCCATCTCAGATTCCGACATAGTGTCAACTGTCACTTTAGAGGGTATGTTATCAGAATATGATAGCAAAAGTTTTCTACCTCGGGATTAGGAAGAATTTTCCAAGGAATTATCATTTGAGGTAAACCCAAGTCATTTGGCATAATCAAAAACTTTGGAAGACATTTCTATGCGTGTCATATTGAGATAAACTTTTGTCCACAGAAATCAGATTGCCATAACACACAGACTTATGAGGTCTTAGCGTGTTTTCCTGCTCTGATACCAATTAAAAAAGCGGGGTTATAACAATCACACCCAATAATTCGTTCGGCAATCTGTATGGATTAAACTCCAATATAATTCCGAGAGCACCAACTTAAAAGCGAGCTCAATCAAGAGTTATATCAAAGAGCTTTATCTCTATTTCTCAATGCAATTAGCAAATCGAACAGATAGAAATCCGTGAGCCTGATTGGTATGACAAATAACTTGGACGGTCCCAAAGACCAATTCCCAAGTGTCAATCAAGTTATATCTAACAAACAAGGACGGATTTATCAACTGATTGAACTACGCACAACCTGTGATATTTCAATTATATAAACAAATATAATGCGGAAAAGAAATAACACAGACACCAGAAATTTTGTTAACGAGGAAACCGCAAATGCAGAAACCCCCGAGACCTAGTCCATATTTGAACACCACATTGTATTAAGTCGGTACAGACACTAGCCTACTACAAGTTAACTTCGGACTGGAATGTAGTTGAGCCCTAACCAAGTCTCACACTGATTAAGGTACAGTCGTGTTCCTTACGCCTCTAGAACCACGCCGGATTCTGCGCACTTGATTCCCTTAGCTTATCTCACCCAAAACTAAGAGTTGCTATGACCCAAAGTTGAAGACTTATAAACAAATTTGTCTCCCACATATAAGTCTATTTTGATTTATAAATCTGTATCCCACAGAAGTACATATGAAGTTTTTTGTTCCGTATTTTGATAAATCAAGGTGAACAGGAACCAATTAATAATTCGGTATTATACCCACGAAGAGAAACCTAGAAATATCAATCACCTCACAATAACTTAACTATATGGTGGTATAAGAAGTTACTGCGGAACCATAAAGTCTGAGACCAAAACTTTGTGATTACTTTTTATATCTTACCTATCGGAGATAAATCTCGAGCAAATCTTAGAGAAGATAATACTCAATACGATGGAACAAGTAAGATCAAAATACGCAACTACAGAGATCTGGATTCATGATTCCCAAATGCAGTATTCAAGTCGTTAACCTAATATGGTTATGGAAAAACCTAGGTTAAAGGAGAATCGAATCTAGTACGCAACTAGGACACAGGAAAGTGTCGGGATTAGGTTTTCCAGTTGCTAGAGTTCTCCCTTATATAGTCTTTCAAATCAGGGTTTGCGTATAATCAAAGCTAAGATAGCTTAGTAACAAAGCATTCAATATTCACCGATAGATGAAATCCTGATTTAAGATTCAAGCTAAGTATGCTTAAAAATAAAAAAATCAGTCTCCACCGTTAGATGGTCTTAGATTGTTACACACAAATGAAATATACATTCATTTAGATATGGGTAACCGTACCTAAACGTGTATATTGAGTTGGCTCAATAACAGTTAACCGAAGTTAGCCATATGAACACTTTTGTCTTAACCACATTCATCTAACACTTCTTGATCAAATATGATGATCAATCAATGATGAAAGATAATCAAATGAATCTAATTGTTTTTCATATAGAGTTGTTCAATAGTTCACTAGCTCATAGAAATATATATGAACAAATTGAAACAAAATCGGATTGATTCATAATGATATAAAGTACTTATACAAGAATCAATTCATGAACATTAAGCCACGGTTTGCAAAGATTGCATTCCTTAGTTCATAAATGTTTTAGTTCATGAGTATAAGAACCATACTTAACCGATTTTAGAACTTAACCACTGTGTTTGCAAACCAGGTACACAAACAACAGCTCCGGACCTTGGTCTGTCTAGCCGTTCGCATACCAGGTACGTGATCATCCATCCCGGACCCAACTCAGGTGAAATCGTTCGCATACTAGGTACGCAAACAAGGTTCCCATACCTTTACAGGTAAAACCGTTCACATACTAGGTACGCAAACAAGGTTCCCGAACCAGAATCATACCAATACAGTTTGCATACTAGTTACGCGTACTATGTTGTATCCAGGCATGGTTAATTGTTCTAAACTTCCATTTTAATCAGTAAAACATCCTTGGAAGACGATAATAGTTGTCTCACACAAACTATTAGCTTCAATTAATTTTCAAGTGATCGAATGATCAATGCAAAACACTCCAAGTCGACATCAAATGATTGTCTCACACAAATCTTGTAAGATGTTTCAAGGAAATTTCCACATGATCATCTTTTGACTTAATATTTAGTTTCCTACAAATAGATTGTTTCTAACTAAACTCGTCAAGAATAATGATGAACATAGTTAAAGCAAAAATCTTCCAACATATATTTCGAGAAATAGATAAGCGAGATAAACTCATCTCGAAATATCAAATGTGTATAATATAAAATTCCATATAGTTATACGGCTTAGTCTCATTAGGAGATAGAATAAAATAAACTTCTGAGTGATAGATAAGTTTTGTTCTCCACATACCTTTTGTTGATGAAGTTTCTCCAAGCTCTCCTCAGTATATCTTCGTCTTCAATCGATGAACGTCGTGAAGTCTAAAGTTCAATTACATATTCTATCCTAATCCGAGACATAGCTATAAGTAGACTAGAAATCAAGAATATAGTTTTGATCGACTAAACTTGACAAACAAGCTTGAGATAGTGTTAGATCATAGCTCGTTGAAGCCACCAAGCGTTTGTATGTACTAGAGACAATTTTGTATAGGTTAGGATAGAAATATTAGGATTACGAGACATACAAGTATTACTCGAAGACTTGAAGAATGTGAAGAAGTAACAAGCTACATTGACGACATCATCTTCCTCTTGAGGTTAGTACTATTGTGACTTGAACTGTTTCATTCCTAACGTATCTTTCAAGTCGTGTTATATTGAAAACATAACTGTGAAGCTGTGAATGATTATACTCTAGTAGACATAGTGTTAAGGAATTAGAATTCGAAGTATAATGCTTATCTTTTGAACTTCGTATATAAGACATCGACATAATCGTACGAATGTTATTGTGATTATGTGTATGGGTATGGGTGAAGATTTCGTCCTTGGAAACAATTTTTACATTCGTTTAAAGGAAGTACATTCATGAACTTGTTTTATGAATCGAAATAGAAATCGCTACGCATATTGGTATTGTTATTCGTTGTATATCTTTGCATTACCAATATATGTGAGTCAGTAGAACCGATCATGACTTGTTATGTATCTTGGTAAAACTAGTCACAATGCCTGACCTATGTATTGGTATGACTTTTATTAGTGCAACCGATCTTAAGTAATCACCTAAGATGGTATGATCGATATTTGTAATTGGTGTGACCGATCACAAAAGTAATGTGTAATCGATCCTTGTAAGTGGTGTAACCGATCCTGGTAATTGGTATAACCAATCACAAGCAATACCATGAGCATATGGTAACCGATCCTAGTGAGAGGTGTAATGTTATATTTTTGAAAGTGGTAGTAAAAGTTCGTTGCTCGGACTTGTAAAGATAATTGATTTTTAGATTTAAAAATATATATACAAAAATATTAACAATGGGTGCGAGAGGTAACCAAGACACTAGATTCCACTATTAGGCAAAATTGATTGATAAATATTTCAAATCTCTATTTAATTCTTAAGTCCTCTTTTATCTTTAATTCACTATCAATCATACAGATTCTCAAACATTATTTATAAACCTTAAGCATAGATTATCAAGAGATTAAACCAAGTATAACCTATCAAACTGAATAACAAATAATTAAAACAATCATTCAAACAATTTAAAAATCTGCAAAAGCAGCGATTAGGTGAATTATATAATTAAATGAAATAGTTACCCATTTATGTTGCGTGGATAGCTTCCTCCATTGCCTTGGTTACGAGGGAATTAACTCATCATAGTAAAAATGCTCTCAAAGAATTTCATTGATGCTCAAAAGTGTTTTACAATGAAGAGAAAGATAAGTAAATAGTATAAAACAGGATTCTGCGACCCACAGAAGGCGTCCAGAATCAACGACACAGATATAGTGATGTTGGTACAACGACTCAGTCGCGGAAAGGAGTGGAAAAGTGTCGCAATAAAGCGACAGTTTTTAACGACTTTCCTGCCTCGTCCAATGTTCTTCGTGTTCTTCAGTTCCAGCAGCAGCAAGAACTTCTTCACAGCGTCTGGTTCTTTGATTTTTACGTCTCTAACTCTCTCCCAACTCTCGACCCCCATTCTAGTAGACCCAAAGATCATATTTATACTCAAAGACACGCTGAAATCCCTCGCCATAACTCCAAATAATTCGTCTTTACTCGGCAGTGAATAACATTATTTTTGAATATTTTCTTACCAGATTTAGAATTTCACACGTAAACTTCGATCCTGCACGCTCTAGTAAGCCTTATACATGCCTCATAAGTCATCCAACTCCTCCAAAACACTTCCATGCACAACCAAAACACACAAAACACCGTGTACAGGTCGTGTTCACTCCGGGTAGCTCTGTTTTGAGCTCGAGAATAAAATCGATATTTCCAGCCAATTCCGATCAAATTCGACACCCAAACTATCTTCCTTAGGCTAAATCACATCTTTCTGACAAAATTCAGCCATTGAATCGACCTACAACTACTTCATTTCTTCGATCGAAAATTCTCCTGAACTGTGAACATTTTCCCGCCAATTTTCAGTTTTCAAATTGTTGAAGAAGGTGCCCCTTATCCTGGACTGGGGTGCGAATAGCAGATGCCTTGGGGGTGACCTGGGGGTGCCCCTTAGTAATTAGGTTACCCCTTATCCAAACTTGGGAGTCCGAATAACACGTGTCCTCCGGGTGCCAAAATCAACTTTTCGAGCCGAATTTTCTTAAAATATTTATTTCCAAAAAAATACCTACAAATACATAAAATAACAAAATTAGTACAAAATCGAGTGCCAACAATATATATTATTGAGAACAAAATAGACACATAAATGTGTCTATCAAATACCCCCAAACTTATTATTTGCTAGTCCTCGAGCAAAACTAAAAAATAAAACCGAGTTAATCTCGGGTGGGTTTAACAGAGGTGTACCCACAAAAACCATGACTTCTAATTGGTCACAAGTATCCAAAGAGCTATGAGGACATACATATTCTCAACCTATCTCCAAGTAACTAGAATGCCAGAGAAATTAAAGGTGTCAGCTCTAAAGCTGACTGAAGAAAAGGGGAGACACATCCGCACGACTGCTAGATAAAGAGATATCCGCTACACAACTAGATAAACATTGTAAGATGCGTCCGCTGCTTTACAGCTGGATAAGATTATGAGAGAGATAAAGATGAGAGGGACATCTGCTACACAGCTGGACTAATTACGTGTGATGAGTTAAACCAGTGCTAGAAAGATCTTGTGCCAGATTGAAAGCAGACTAACAAAGCAACCAAAATGCATCTTTCTTCGACTCTCTCACAGTGCTCAGTAGAAATAACGTCTTCTTCGGTCTTCAACCGTTGATGATAAACTCTCGAACCTCATAGAACCTTGACAATTAACTCTTCTCTTCGATTTCTTGCTTGACTTATAAATTTCTTCTTCCCTATGGCCTTATTGAACAAAAAGAACGTAATGATTTTTTTTTTTTTTTTTTTTTTTTTTTTTTTTTTTTTTTTTTTACAAGACAAAAATTTACATGGCCATGAGAGAAGGACTTTAGAACTTGGATCTTCACAACTTGTGATGTCTTGATATCATGAACTTCAACAACTTATATCATTTGCTCTTGTAACTTCTTATAACTAAGTCTTCAACTTTGATTTTTGAATTATTCTGTTCTATTGTTGCTTCTAAACCTTAAACGTCTTCAACTTATTCATAAATTTTGATGTCACTCCGCTTGTTGATGATGATAAGTTTCTACTGAGAGAGAGTCGTAATCCAGTAACTAAGACTACATTGTGAGGTTGCTCTGTCTTTCTGGCATTTCCTTCTGACCTACTTGCCTTTCCATCATGGATGGTCCATCACTGTTACCCTCTAAAAGGAACAAGTTCTCTCCTGAATTTCAAGGATCTCAATGTCTTTTTCTCTAATGTCTCAATAGGTTGTTATCTCTAGCATTCCAATTTCTATCTTTTCGGTGAGAAACAGTATGTAAACTTAGCTAACGGTGTACTATGTGACGCTAGAAGTTTCAAAAATGCGACTAAAATGTTTCTCCCATACCCCCAAACTTAAATCTAACATTGTCCTCAATGTTCTAAAGATGGAACTAAAAGCATGAACAAGGAGAAACTGTTACCACTTGAAGCAAAAGAGATAAGGAAGGATATTACCGTGTCGCAAGAATATTGGGTTACCTCCCAAGAAGTGCTAAGTTTAAAGTCTTCAGCCAGACTTAGGAAAGGATTAGTCAACTCGAACCATAAAGTAACAGTCGAAATAATTGTGGGTCTTCAAAACGAAAAATAGCTGACCAAAGGAAACTACAATAACCCAAGAAAGTGAACAAGAATAACATGCCCTTATCTAGTTTCCTGATTAAGATATTTATATCTAATTGTGGTTCAGGTTCAGGTTCTATGAAAGGGTCTAAATAAAATATTTTCCTCGGATGCATTTCCTCATAGGTTGGATCCAAATTATTAGGTCCTAGAGTTTGGAAAAACTCAAATAAGAACTTAGAATCACAAAATAATAACCTAAATAATTGCGGATCCTCTAAGTCAATCAGATATGACTTACAAAATTGACCACAGTGAGAAAAGTGGTCATTCTTAAGCAAATGTATCGATTCTAATTTCCTAAGGGATTTAGGTTTAGTCTCACAACTTAATATTCGACACATTTGGAATATAAACGTTCCCACAGTTGGAAGAAAACTATTTGGTGGGAAAACAAAGTCAATCTGGGGATCATAGCCTGGGCAAACCACATCAACCAGAGGATGGGTTTCTAACGACTGAACTTCTTCCTGGACATCATTAGGTTCGGGAAAACGAGTATGAAGGTAATCTTGTAAAATGGTTGAGGCACATATGTCAAGTCCCAAGAGAGGGACCTTTCTAAGAGTTAAAGGTAAGGCACTAGGAAGGTGATAATCACCCCCAAACTTAGAGTTTTCAGTGTCTCTAGCTAGACTAGTCACAATCTCCCTAATTTCTGGATCATTAGATTCTTGAAAATGGTCAATTGATTCTTCTAAGTTATTATCAGGTGGTGCATCTTTACTCATATTTAAAATCTGTACGAGTTCATGTTCTTCGTCTAAGACTAATGTTTCTAAATCGCTAGAATCTAAAACAATATTCTCAGAATAAAATCGTTCCTCTAGACCATTATCGGCTTCGTAATCCTCGTCTAAAACTGTGGTATCTCTAGTCAAATCCTCGTCCTTTTGAATAGGTGAATAATTATTAAAATTATTTGGATTTGAACTAGAAATAACATTATCATTATAAGGCTCAATTGGAGAAACAAATTCCTGACTACTCTGCCTACATATTTCAGATTCTTCATCATCACTATCCTCATCATCATGATACAATTTTTGAAATTCAAGAATTCTCAACTTTGTTCCAAACTAGGCGGTCTGTTTTTATAATACTTCTCGTAGATCGTTAGAGGTGATTCCTCGCTTACCGTTGGAACATCCCAATGTCGTTTCCCATCCATATATTCACGAAGAGTTATTTTAGATGACGTCTCCTGATAATGAGAATCTCTAAGCTTATATTCTCGTAACGTCATCTCAGGTGGCATCTCCTGAAAAGGATTCATCACCCTAAAGATACAAACTACAGAGGAATTCTACACAATCACAAACAAGGCTGACTCGACCAAATCAAACCTACAAAATCTAGCAAACAAAAAGCATGATGGCTCCACTTAGATTGTTTCTAGACCAGCTTCTAATCCTTCGAAGGGTAATTCGTTACAATTTAAGCAAACCCCTCTGGAATCAATCCGAGTCAAAGCAAGTTGAATCGAGGCGAGGGAAGCTTAGTGGAGCTTTGATACCCAAGGCCTCACCGCAGTACAAGGCGGCGCAGTCACGCATTCAACTCACAGAAACCGTCATGAACTTCGAAGTATGCTAAAAGAATAACCAATATCCTTCGAAAAATTTTCCTAACAAGCTCGATACCCTATAGGTCTCTTTCTAATCAAATTTTAAAGCTTGGGTTCGCGTTAGGTTTTGTTCTCCTAAAGCGGGCAAGAAGGGAACGGTGATGAAATACGAACCCTTATCTTGTATTGGCCAGGCCTTGCCCTTTACTAGGAATTTAAAAACAGTCCAAATTCGTCCTCAATCAATGATCACCTTAAGGCAGACAGTAACCCGCTTGCAGGAGATTCGCGGGTGTTTCGATTGGACTTACCTCCCGTACCAGACGGGCGATGAACCGTTGTCGTCGACTCGGGCCACGACTCCTATGTCGTGTGCGAACCCGAGGGGCCGAGACGATATAGTAATCGTCGTCCTTCCCTGCACACAGTTTGTATTTTATTTTATTTTATTTTTAATTATATAACCCTTCCGTAGGGTTTTTAAAAAAAAAGTCCAATTGTTTAAAGTCCAATGTCCAAAATAAATAAATAAAAAAAAATTACAGTTTTCCTCACACACTCTAAAAAAATTAAAAATTAAATCCTAAAATTGTCCTTTTTTTTTTCTTCTCTTTTCGCTTTTCGCTTTAAGCTTTTTCCTCTCCAAGTCCTTAGTTGTCACTTTGAACTTGCAAAATAAAGACAAAAAGAAACGTAAAAAGGAACAAACCGTTCTAAAAAAAATAATAAACCTAAAAAAAAAAATCAATCTATATACAAGTCCGCGTCGGCGGCGCCATTTTGTTACAGTTTTGAAAGTGGTAGTAAAAGTTCGTTGCTCGGACTTGTAAAGATAATGGATTTTTAGATTTAAAAATATATATACAAAAATATTAACAATGGGTGCGAGAGGTAACCAAGACACTAGATTCCACTATTAGGCAAAATTGATTGATAAATATTTCAAATCTCTATTTAATTCTTAAGTCCTCTTTTATCTTTAATCCACTATCAATCATACAGATTCTCAAACATTATTTGTAAACCTTAAGCATAGATTATCAAGAGATTAAACCAAGCATAACCTATCAAACTGAATAGCAAATAATTAAAACAATCATTCAAACAATTTAAAAATCTGCAAAAGCAGCGATTAGGTGAATTATATAATTAAATGAAATAGTTACCCATTTATGTTGCGTGGATAGCTTCCTCCATTGCCTTGGTTACGAGGGAATTAACTCATCATAGTAAAAATGCTCTCAAAGAATTTCATTGATGCTCAAAAGTGTTTTACAATGAAGAGAAAGATAAGTAAATAGTATAAAACAGGATTCTGCGACCCACAGAAGGCGTCCAGAATCAACGACACAGACATAGTGCTGTTGGTACAACGAATCAGTCGCGGAAAGGAGTGGAAAAGTGTCGCAATAAAGCGACAGTTTTTAACGACTTTTCTTCCTCGTCCAATGTTCTTCGTGTTCTTCAGTTCCAGCAGCAGCAGGAACTTCTTCACAGCGTCTGGTTCTTTGATTTTTACGTCTCTAACTCTCTCCCAACTCTCGACCCCCATTCTAGTAGACCCAAAGATCATATTTATACTCAAAGACACGCTGAAATCCCTCGCCATAACTCCAAATAATTCGTCTTTACTCGGCAGTGAATAACATTATTTTTGAATATTTTCTTACCAGATTTAGAATTTCACACGTAAACTTCGATCCTGCACGCTCTAGTAAGCCTTATACATGCCTCATAAGTCATCCAACTCCTCCAAAACACTTCCATGCACAACCAAAACACACAAAACACCGTGTACAGGTCGTGTTCACTCCGGGTAGCTCTGTTTTGAGCTCGAGAATAAAATCGATATTTCCAGCCAATTCCGATCAAATTCGACACCCAAACTATCTTCCTTAGTCTAAATTACATCTTTCTGACAAAATTCAGCCATTGAATCGACCTACAACTACTTCATTTCTTCGATCGAAAATTCTCCTGAACTGTGAACATTTTCCCGCCAATTTTCAGTTTTCAAATTGTTGAAGAAGGTGCCCCTTATCCTGGACTGGGGTGCAAATAGCAGATGCCTTGGGGGTGACCTGGGGGTGCCCCTTAGTAATTAGGTTACCCCTTATCCAAACTTGGGAGTCCGA
This sequence comes from Papaver somniferum, assembly GCF_003573695.1. Lineage (NCBI taxonomy): Eukaryota > Viridiplantae > Streptophyta > Magnoliopsida > Ranunculales > Papaveraceae > Papaver > Papaver somniferum. The sequence goes on from NC_039365.1 coordinate 65,822,899, forward strand.
ATAACACGTGTCCTCCGGGTGCCAAAATCAACTTTTCGAGCCGAATTTTCTTAAAATATTTATTTCCAAAAAAATACCTACAAATACATAAAATAACAAAATTAGTACAAAATCGAGTGCCAACAACATATAGTATTGAGAACAAAATAGACACATAAATGTGTTTATCATGTAACCGATCCTAGTAAGAGCTGTAACCGATCCTAGTGAGAGGTGTACTCGGTTATAACACAAAAACTTAACCAATAATTAACTTTTCGGATTTCCTAAAGTTCTTAGAGATACCGAAAAATATTTTTGGTTAATGTGGAAATATAAAGATGTCGACATACTTTGAACATGTGCAGTAATTCTTATCTTTTATTGTTCAAAGATATTCCTTATTAACTCAAGGAGATCCCAGACCGAAATAAGTTGAGAATCGTTTGATTAAGGTTGTTAATTTTATATGCTTTTAATTACCAGCAATTAAAATTCATATCTCTGGAAAATAAAAATTGGTAATGTGCATTTACTAATTAGAGATTTCTAGTTGGATTTCGGTTAATTTTGTACAGAGCATTTCTATGAATTATGAAAACCGATTTGGGAATTTATTGCATATCTTAAGAATATTCGGTTTTGTAAATTCCTTGGTGTCCAATCTTCCTTGGTCTATAAATACCCAAGTTTGCATTTCGCGCAAGCTATCCTAAGATCCATCAAAACTACCTTGTTGTGTTGTTACTGGTGGAGCCGTCTATTCGGAGAGGAAAGTACCTTAATTAGGCGAAATCTAACAACAATTATAATTGCGGAAAATAAAAGTAAATGGCACATCAAGATTTTGTTAACGAGGAAACCGCAAATGCAGAAAAACGATGGGACCTAGTCCAGAATTAAATACTCTAAGAATTAACCGCTATACAAAATCAAACCAACTTCGTATAATTAAGAACAAGCAACTAAAACTATAGTTCATCTAGTTTCTTCAGTATCCCTGCGCTTTCGACACTCAAGAAGTGCACGCACTGGAACAATTTCTTTGGTTCGTATTCCAAATAGTAAAGGAACAACAAATCTGTTCGGTAACAACTCTATTCAATCTCAGTGATATGAGTTAGACAAAGTCTCTTCTGTTTAATCCAATAAACTCCTTTGTCGGGTTTAGATCTATCTATCCAACAACTACCAAAGTATAAGAGTTTAGATTTTGTAATCAAATATAGAATTTACCAAGATACTATATAGTGATGCCGATCTACGCAACTAATCAATCAAATCTATCAAGGATAAACCGATTATAGTTGGATCCCAACCGATCAAGTTTTTTGCACACCAAAGATTATGAAACCAATAAGAAATCTTCTTTGTCTTCAAATATTCTTAAATCTTCAATAAACACCTGCACACCACAACTTGAATCTCTTGTGATCAATCATACATAGAACGGAGTCTGTTAACACTGGATTGTCACAATACGTCTTTAGATCTACAAACAGTTCTAAAGATCCCGTCGACACTTCGATTTAGTTTGAGTGAATCTTATATCAGAAGAGAAGATTCTCAAGAATAAACAAACTAGGTGCAACCAAAGTTCAACAAATGTTCGTCAATCAAATCAAATCGAAAACTAATAATACTGCAATTATCTAATTTCCCACCAACGGTACTCGTAAGAGATTTCACCTAATTAGGGTACTTTCCTCTCCGAATAGAGTGTTCCACCAGTAACAACACAACAAGGTAGTTTTGCTGGCTCTTATGATAGATTGCTCGAAATGCAAACTTGGGTATTTATAGACCAAGGAAGTTTGGACACCAAGGAATTTCCAAAATCGAATATTCTTAAGATATGCAATAAATTCCCAAATCGTTTTTCATAATTCCTTTAAATGCTCTGTCCAAAATTAACCGAAGTCTTACTAGAAAATCTCCAATTAGTAAATGCACATTACCAGTTTTTATTTTCCATAGATATGCATTTTAATTGCTGGTAATTAAAAGCATATAAAATAAACAACCTTAATTAAAAGATTCTCAACTTATTTAGGTCCAGGATCTCCTTGAGTTATTAAGGAATATATTTGAACTATAAAAGATAAGAGTTACTGAACATGTTCAGAGTATGTCGACATCTTATTTCTTTGTAAACCTTTTTTCATATTTACAATCTTGGAACCGATTATACCACGCTTCCAAACAAGTTTAGAACTGGTTCATCTGATTTCCAAGAACTATGTGATTGATCAAATATCAATACACTAATCATGGGTTTACGGTTCTACCAAACACAAGCATCGGTTCTACCTTAATATGGTTACTGGGACCGGTTACATCATTTATCAGGATCGGTTACGTCAATTACCAGGACCGGTTACCATATTCTCATGGTATTACTTGTGATCGGTCACACCAGCTACCAGGATCGGTTACACCAATTACCAGGACCGGTTACACCAATTACAAGGATCGATTGCATACTATTTTGTGATCGGTCACACCAATTACTAGGATCGGTTACACAAATTACTAGGATTGAACACACCAATTACAAATATCGATCATACCATCTCAGGTGATTACTTAGGATTGGTTGCACTAATAAAATTCATACTAATACATAAGTCAGGCATTGTGACTAGTTTTACCAAGATACATAACAATTTATGATCGATTCTACTAACTCACACATATTGGTAATCCAAAGATATGCAATTAATAACAATACCAATAAGCCTAGCGATTTCCCTTTCGATTCATAAAACAAGTTCATGAATGTACTTCCTTTAAATGAATGTAAACATTGTTTCCTAGGACGAAATCTTCAACCATAACCATACACATAATCACAATAACATTCATACGATTATGTCAATGTCGTATATACGAAGTTCAAAAGATAAGCATTATACTTCGTATTCTAATACCTTAGCACTATGTCTACTATAGTATAATCATTCACATCTTCGCAGTTATGTTTTTAATATAACACGACTTGAAAGATACGTTAGGAATGAAAAATTTCAAGTCACAATATTACTAACCTCAAGAGGAAGGATGATGCCGTCGATGTAGATTCTTACTTCTTCACATTCTTCAAGTCTTCGAGTAATACTTGTATGTCTCATAATCCTAATCTTTCTAGCCTAACCTATACGAAGTTGTCTCTAGTACATAATCAAGCGACTCTTTAATTGAGTTCTGATTCACTAAAATATGACAACCAAACTTGACATACCAACGCTTGGTGGATGCAACCGAGCTATGCTCTAACAATCTCCTCCTTTGTCAATTTTAGTGACAAAACTCTTACAATCATATGGATAAACAAATTACAAAAATTCATTATACATAAGCTTGATTCCAAGTTTCAACAACACAATAGCCTGCATATATTCAATCCATAAATGTCGTTGTTGACATTTAAATAACAAAGATAATACTCCCCCTAAAGGTAAGATAGGTAGATTTTCAATCCGCGCATCTTTGTTATTTCCCTTTTGTAGTCCAAATAACTACAATCATCATATGATATGTTTCTCCCCCTTAGTCAATGCTTTACTCTTTCGTTAGATATAACGTTTAAGCACAATTTTCCTTTCCTTAGTGATTACAAATCACTTGTTTAATCCATATATTTCTCCCCCTTTTTGTCACAAAATGACAACGGTCCGAGCAAATACCAAAATCGAAAGTATCTTACAATCTAAAATAATTGTACAACCTATAAGAGTTAAGCACGAAGGTTTCACATACCACTTTACATAACCAATATCAAAACAGAAACTACAAGTAATTTGGTTTTAATATGTTATCAAGGAAACAATTTCCCGAAGCAATTTTCCCTAATATTTTCACAAATTGACTAAGAAACTTATTTCCCTTGCTAAACCGATTTCAAAAATACAATCTTTTATGTCGATAAGACCAAAATAAAGATCAGAAGTAACTTTATTTTTCTCATCAGGCTCTAACTATTCAGATAATAACTTAGACCTTACACTTTAGACAAGAAAAATACTAGGTTAGTTAACTAATATTTCTTGTCAAGGCATTCGATTAGACTTGAATAACCGAATCCTTTACTTTTGATAATTCTAACTAAGATCAGAATTAACTTAGTTTCTCTTATCCGGAATCGAATTGGAATAAAAAAATGATCCCGTATTTTGTTAAGCCATAAACAATACATACAAACCAAATAAATTGACTTGCACAATTATTTCTCTTAACAGGAAGCAATTGAAACAAACATAGACATTAAATCACTGCAATTGCACAGAAATTTCGTTAAGTCTAAAACAATTGATACCAAACAACAAAGAAAGTTAACAAACCAGTTTTTCTTAACCGGAAACAGTTGAATCACACTCACAGATACATCCATAAATACTTAATGAAATAAACATCAATTGTACAGAATTTTGTTAAGCAAAAGCAAAATATATGCAATAAACTCAAGCTTTTATTAAACAGTAAAACTATTAACTAACAAATTCGTTACCTCAAATTCCGCATCATCTTCTCCCCAGAAAGATATATCATTAAGAGCAAGTTCAAGTTAGAACTCTCCTCCATTGTGTTGTCATCCTCTCGCAAGAAAAAAAGAACAACAACAAAAGCAACCTTTACCAGAGAAAGGTTGAATCGGTTTTAACTAATGCGTGTCAATGCAAAAGTTAAAAACTCGAAACACATATGCTTTTATGTTAAACACAACGATTCAACATATTGTGACTTTTTCAAATATAAGTTTCAAACGGAACACCTTATGATCCTTTAATAAAGCCTACCAACATGGTCTAGAACTTAATCCTGCTAAATCAAAAATCCACACAAACCATAAGGGTTCACACCATACGAGATCGGATATTAAGGTTATGAAAACCGATATCAAACATCCCATACACATAGAAATAATATAAAGCATTCAAGCACAGGATTTGTAATCGAAAAACTATCACAAGAAAAATTAAAATAATAATTTTTTTCATAATGATAGATAGTTTTATTCAGCAATAGACCTTACATAATAATTGAAAGAAATCAAAGCTGATGTCTATTTTGTTGCACATAAGACAATTTATGGGTAGAACACTCCTTGTCATCAAGTGCTTTTTGATAGCATTCTTCTATTTCCGATTCTTGGTTCCAGAATTCTGATTCAATGTTTAGAATACCTTTAAGATTTTCTGGATCTTTTTGAGTAGCAAAGGCCAATTGGTTTTGAAAACAGTCAAGTTGTTTACCAAGAGCTTCAAGATGAACTAGAAGATACTTGTTGTAAGAATTCAATGTAATCCTTTCAACAGTTTTATTACAGGTTTGACTTGCAACCATTTTACATATAGTCTTTTTAGAGACAACAGTAGTGCTTCTCATGTCATGAAAGTCATCTCCCACGACAAATTCACAAATCTTTGTAATTATGCATGGAAAACAGAGATGTCTTTTGATTCCTGGAGATGAGATAGACTCATAGATCTTGATCATTTGACTGACAATGATTCCACAGAGTTCAATTTGAGCATTTTCTTTTGACAGAAAATAGACGAACTCTGCAAAATCCTTGTCCCAAGCTGACTTATATCTGGTACTTGCAAATAGAGTTGCTAAAGCAAGTTTACCGAATACCCTTAGATGAAATGGTATATCTTTTTTTGGTAATCTACTATTTTTCCAGACAGTCGATCTTCCAATCAGATGTGTTGAAATGATATCGACTGTGTTCAATTTCAACTCCGGTAATCAGATGATTACATTCCATACTGTATTCGATGATATTAGAAATCGTCTTACGATCGACATAGTAGAATCCACGACCAACAAGAGTAACAAAGGTCAGTTTTTCATGATTAACATTGTGGATATTAGCATATAAAATTCTTACCACATCAGGTGAATATTTTTCAAGGTCAAATAGTTTTCCCCAGTCTCGATCTTGAAAAAACTTCACATAGTCCTTATCTTGGACTTCTGGATCAAATCTCTTTTCAGCAGTAAACTCTATTCCCTTGAGATTATTGTATTTCTCAAAACATGATTTATCAATAAACGAGGTGAAATCATGTTTATCTTCTATTTTGTGAGGGAATCTGATCCTTTCAATATCATCATATCTGACACGGTCATCAGACAATTCATTATTTCTTGATTTCCTTTTTCTCATGCTTCCTGAAAATAGTGGAATATGAGATATTATAGTTTTGGTTCCGGACAATTTTTGCATGGCTGTTTGTAAAAACACCACGAAATATACTCCTTTTATAGGAAGTGAGGATGTCAAATTCCGGAAATAACTAGTTTTAAGAAAATCTTCCAAAATCATAAACTTTGACTTGTGGGAAACAAATCCGATTTTGTTTCTATATCTTTCTTTTGGAAAGCCGATTTTTTATGGGACAGATCTATATTGCTGATTAATTCTGTATTCATGTCCAAAAATTTGTTTACTCTTTTATTACCAATCCCTGATAATGACTTTTGAAATTCAATCAAGATTGTTTTTGATATAGTATACAAAAATAGATTTGGGCATAACAAGATACTTGTTAAAAATATCTTTAGAATCATATTTTCAGTAATATCTTAAAAGATCACTTGTTTCATTAAAACAGTTGTGGGGTGTATGAAGCAATCCACTATTAACAGAATAATTAACTGAAAAATCATTCTTTGTGGTATTACATAGATTCCAAACATGCGACCTGATCAGCGACACATTAACAATTTTAGATATGAAAATGTACATATATATACTTTGGTAGGACATCCAAAATATATTTAAGATTCCAGATTTTTTAAGAACACAATAGGCATGGTTCATATAATACAAAATTCTGAGAGTAATCTTATGCATTTTACAGATACAACCTATCTGATAGAGCATTATATCATTATCACTAAACTTGTTAGTATCCAAAGCAATGATATACAATCCTATGAAAGCCAAAAGATTATGTAAGTCACTCAAGACATACATAGATATAATCCCAATTCCTAATACTTTTAGGAATAAGAGTATCACATATTTCATTCGTGTTTTCCACCACGAGTCTTTGAATTAGTCAAATCCTGCTATTACGTCAACTGAATCACCCATTAGATTAAATTCTTATAGGTTGGATCGCATCAAACACAGATTGTTAGATATTTTCGTGTTTACCTGCTCTGATACCAATTGAAAAGACGAGGGTACCCAAATATATCACAATCTTAAAATTTTGCACCTATAAGTCCTCTTATCATAGGTGATTTTCTATGGACTGAGTCGAGACAATACAACAAATCGGTATTCACACTTTGTGTAATTGTCTATGGATAAGATATCGAGACAATACAACAATCAATGTGTGATTACTTGATAATAGGATCGGACTTAACCAAACTCTATAGGATCACTATCAAGTAATACAGAGTTAACGTTTGTGTAATTTACTTTAAATTATAATAACAACAATTATAATTGCGGAAAACAAAAGTAAATGACACGGTAAGATTTTGTTAACGAGGAAACCGCAAATGCAGAAAAACCCCGGGACCTAGTCTAGAATTGAATACTCTCAGAATTAAGCCGCTATACAAAATCAAACCAACTTCGTATAGACGAGACCAGACAACTAAACCTATATTTCACCTAGTTTCTTCAGTATCCCTACACTTGTGATATTCAATAAGTGCACGCACTGGAACAGTTCCTTTGGTTCGTATTCCAAACAGTAAAGGAACAACAAATATGTTCGGTAACAACTTTATTCTATCTCAGTGATATGAGTTAGGCAAAGGCTCTTTTGTTTAATCCAATATACTCCTTTGTCGGGTTTAGATCTATTTATCCAACAACTTCCAAAGTAGCAAAGTTTAGATTTTGCAATCAAATATAAAATCTACCAAGATACTATATAGTGTTGCCGATCTACGCAACTAATCAATCGAATCTATCAAGGACAAACTGATTATATTTGGATCCCATCCGATCAAGTTTTGTGCACACCAAAGATTATGAAACCAATAAGAAATCTTCTTTGTCTTTAAATCTTCTTAAATCTTCAATAAACGCCTCCACACGACAGCTTGAATCTCTTGTGATTAATCACACACAGAGCGGAGTCTGTTAACAATGGATTATCACAAGACGTCTTTAGATCTACAAATAGTTCTAAAGATCACGTCGGCACTTCGATCTAGTTTGAGTGAATCTTATATCAGAAGAGAAGATTCTCAAGAATAAACAAAATAGGTGCAACCAAATTTCAACAACCGTTAGTCAATCAAATCAAATCGAAAACTAATAATACTGCAATTATCTAGTTTCCCACCAACGGTACTCGTAGAGCTTCTTGATCCCATAAAAGTCTTTGAACGAGCGGTCGTAAGAGATTTCGCCTAATTATGGTACTTTCCTCTCCGAATACATGGATCCACCAGTAACAACATAATAAGAAAGTTTTGCTGCCTCTTAGGATAGGTTGCTCGAAATACAAACTTGGGTATTTACAGACCAAGGAATTTCCAAAACCGAATATTCTTAAGATATGCAATATCCCAAATCGGTTTTCATAATTCCTAGAAATGCTCTCTCCAAAATTAACCAAAATCCTCTAGAAAATCTCAAATTAGTTAATGCACATTACCAATTTTTATTTTCCAGAGATATGCATTTTAATTGCTGGTAATTAAAAGCATATAAAATTTTAGTGATAATACTATCAATACATATGGATTTCAAAATAAATAAACTTTGTATCTTCTCATCCATCATGCTTGATTTCCTTGGCTCTTCAACATTCCTTGAATTCTTCGCTACTCCAAGTACTCCAGCGATTCTGAACGTGTTCAACTCAGCATCATTGTTGTTGAAGATAGGTAGTCATAACATAAGAAAACAATTGTTCCCAACTATTGTTATACAGTGTCGTAGTATTATTGAACAACATCAAATTCCAATTGTATCACGACTTTGACAATAATACTATGGTGATATGTATCACTCCCCCTTAGTCAATACTTCATCTCACAATGAAAATCGCTCCCCCTTACATAATGATCCGTAAATCATATGTGTCTAGTGTGAACTACCAAATAATTCTCCCCTTTTTTTCAATATAAATTGGCAAAGGTACGAAAACTACGGGAACATAATGAAATTTTCAAAGAGATAATTCATGACTAAAAGAGAACATATCAACTTTATTTCGATGATTTCACATAGTCGAAACTTAGTGTATTCATCAAGGAGTTTATTAAGATACAAGATAACTCCTATAATATTCCACAGCCGCACTCCCCACAAAGATATGGAAATTAAGCACAAGTTCAATTAGAAACTCTCCCCCATAAAATGTCATTCCCGAAAGAACAACAAGAGCGACCTTACTTTTACAAGAAAAAAGGATTTCTTTGGACGTTAACAAATCACATGGATTTGTATCCAATAAATTCGAATAAATTAATCACAAAACAACCTTATAGATTAATTTAATCGGAAATGCTCAATCATAAGAAAAAACTTACGGAGCCATACAATACTTTCACATAAAGGTGGATCAGGGAAATATCAACACTGCGGAATTTTCAAAAGTTCATTCTATCTTTCATCAATATTTGCATAATGACACAATAGACTTAACTTTTTAGCATATGTGAGATAATCATAGTTCACGGACGTAAACACACATATCCCATAAAATATTTTTGCAATATATAAAACCAATAAAGATTAATACTGCAAAATCATCTTCCAAATAACTTAGAATTTAAATAAGTAAATCTAAAAACATTGCAAGATGAAAATCATTTGCAATATCTATGTGTAATCACAATATTTGCTATTCCAAACCCTAGTTATCTTTCATAAAACATAAGAATAAATTCTCATAAGAAGTTTCCTAGACAAGATAAAAAGTTCAGACTTTTTTGATAACTTCATACCTCTCCATGACTCCATCATAAAAGGTATTATCGATATCCTTGATTTTTGACCGTAGAAACTCCATGTTCATGAATTAGAACATTCACCTTTCGATCAACAGTGCGAGCAAGTTGCCTGGCCTTGATGCAATCAGCGATGAGCTTCTTCTGGTTCCATATCAAGACCTTCTGATTTTCAAGGATTTTGGTCTAACCATCAATGAGATGATTTATTTGCAGTTGAAGGTTTGCAAATTCGACCTTTGAATAATTATTCTGAAAATGAATTAAATCCTTGACTGATTCAGCAATCCAAGAGTTATACTCTTTCCTTGCAATCATCTTCTTCAAAACAAGTTCTTGAACCGAACTGCATCCTTTGATGTCTTCTTCCATATCAAGATTTACCACTTCCTGAGATCTTGAAGATTTGTCCATACAAGAGAAGGAAACCCTATAAACTCTTAATAAGAAGAAGACATGGATGTTCACGGACCGGTTACAAAAAGTTAATGGGTCAGAAAAGATCCAGAATAAGGAAATACACTTTATTTTTCAGATACCTCATATATTTTCATAGCTCGATAATTAGAAGATTTACTTTAAATTAGAGCACATAAAAAGATCACCAAGATACATTAGTTACTAGGAGTCAAGATATGACTCAACGTTCACATATGAAGAAAACATAAAATAAGACGATAACATACAACAGACTTGAGCATCCCACAAATATCATCCTTGCAACTCTCAACTTAGATACAAGGATGAGATTACCTAGATCTAGGTAACATAGTGAGATGTAATCCCACTGTGAAAATTGAAAGAAGAATTGTAAGTACCAGCTGGGTGTTTGGATCGTCTATTCCTTGCCTTCCTTCGGTTAAAATCAGAAGATTTACACATTGACCTTTTTGAATTTCCATCAGAAGGATTTTTCTGAGGATCAAGTCTAGTTCCTCTTGAGATCCATTCCATAGGATAAGAATTACGAGAATCCCATCTTCTAGACTTAGATTTACCAGACTTATCATCATAAACACTGGGAACGTGTACCTTTGTGGTGTATGAATTTGTACCATTGTGCACGGTTCCTGTAGGGATTTCTATAAGAGTAACCTTTAAAACCCTTTTTATGAGTGTACTGGTTTTCTGCAGGAAAGAAATCCATTGTAGATGTTGTCAGACAATTTACTCTGTCGACAGTAAAAAGATGTAGATTATGAAGATCAGAAAAATATGTTTCTTTCTGGAAAAACAATGTAGAACATTATGATTCTTTTTCCCGCATAATGAACAGGTTCGTGGAAAAGAAACATTGGATGAACCCTATTTTAGATTCATAGCCTTTTCGGAAAACCGCAAGTCATGCAAACATTTCTTAGCAGACAATTCCTTAAGAGTAATATCCTCCATACTAGGTAATACCACATGAGTATTACAAATAGGAACTGAAGGTGACTTACTCACTAAAACAAAATTTTCCCTTCTCAAGGACTTGCACTGTTCCCGTGCTAGAAAAAGAGATGCAACCAGTTTCTCTTTTTCAACACGAAAGCTGTTCAATTCCGATGAATGAGTCTTTATTAAACATTCTTCTCTAATTGAGTTTTGTTTAACTATATCTTCGAGTATACTAATCTTTTCACGCCGAAGAGTAGTTTCTTGAACAAGTTTTTCGATAATGTTAGAAAAAGATTCAATAATACCATAGAGTTCATGTTCCCCCTATCGAGAGACTTCTCAAGTTCATCGGTGAGTTGAGTATACTTTTCCTCAAGCAATCTAATTTTAGAAGCTTGAGCATCAATAATCTCAGTTGATTTTTTTAAGGTTCTGGTGAGATCCATCTCAGATTCTGACATAGTGTCAACTGTCACTTTAGAGGGTATGTTATCAGAATCTGATAGCAAAAGTTTTCTACCTCGGGATTAGGAAGAATCTGCTAAGGAATTATCCTTTGACGTAAACCCAAGTCATTTGGCATAATCAAAAAATTTGGAATATATTTCTATGCGTGTTAGACTGAGATAAACTTATGTCCACGGAAATCAGATTGCTACAAACACAAACTTATGAGGTCTTAGCGTGTTTTCCTGCTCTGATACCAATTAAAAAAGCGGGGTATAATAACCACACCCAATAATTCGTTCGGCGATCTGTATGGACTAAACTCCAATATAATTCCGAGAGCACCAACTTAAAAGCGAGCTCAATCAAGAGTTATCTCAAAGAGCTTTATCTATATTTCTCAATGCAATCATCAATTCGAACAGATAGAAATCCGTGAGCCTGATTGTTATGACAAATAACTTGGACGGTACCAAAGACCAATGCCCAAGTGTCAATCAAGTTATATCTAACAAACAAGGTCGGGTTTATCAACTGATTTAACTACACACAACCTGTGATATTTCAATTATATAAACAAATATAATGTGGAAAAGAAATAACACAAACACAAGAAATTTTGTTAACGAGGAAACTGCATATGCAGAAAAAACCCGGGACCTAGTCTAGATTTGAACACCACATAGTAGTAAGCCGGTACAGACACTAGCCTACTACAAGTTAACTTCGGACTGGAATGTAGTTGATCCCTAACCAAGTCTCATACCGATTAAGGTACATTCGCGTTCCTCACGCCTCTAGAGCCACGCCGGATTCTGCGCACTAGATTCCCTTAGATGATCTCACCCACAACTAAGAGTTGATAGACCCAAAGTCGAAGACTTATAAACAAATCTGTCTCCCACATATAAGTCTATTCTAATTTATAAATCTATCTCCCACAGAAGTACATATGAAGTTTTCTGTTCCGTATTTTGATAAATCAAGGTAAACAACAACCACTTGATAATTTAGTCTTATACTCCCAAAGAGCATCTTAGAAATATGAATCACCTCACAATAACTTAAATATATGGTGGTTGAAGAAGTTACTGCGGAACCACAAAATCTGAGATGAAGAACTTTGTGATTACTTTTTATATCTTACCTATCGGAGTTAAATCTCGAGCAAATCTTAGAGAAGATAGTACTCAATACGATAGAACAAGTAAGATCAAAATACGCAACTACAGAGAAAATAGTTGGATCTGGCTTCACGAATCCCAAATGAAGTCTTCAAGTTGTTAACCTAATATGGTTTTGGAAAAACCTAGGTTAAAGGAGAATCGACTCTAGTACGCAACTAGGACACAGGAAAGTGTCGGGATTAAGTTTTCCAGTTTTAGAGTTCTCCCTTATATAGTCTTTCAAATCAGGGTTTGCTTACAATCAAATCTAGGATAGCTTAGTAACCACGCATTTAATATTCATCGTTAGATGAAATCCTGATTTAAGATTCAATCTAAGTCTGCTTACAAATAAAGCAATCAGTCTCCACTGTTAGATGGTATTAGCTTGTTATACAAAAATGAAATATACATTCATTTAAATTTGGGTAACCGTACCTAAATGTGTATATCGATTTGGATCAATAACATTTAACCGAAGTTATCCATATGAACACTATTGTCTTAACCACATTCATCTAACACTTCTTGATCAAATATGATGATCACTCAATCATGAAAGATAATCAAATGAATCTAATTGTGTTTCAGATAGAGTTGTTCAATTGTTCACTATCTCATAGAAATATATATGAACAAATTGAAACAAAATCGGATTGATTCATATGATACAAAGTACTTATAAAAGAATCAATTCATGAACATTAAGCCACGGTTTGCAAAGATTGCATTCCTTAATTCATAAATGTTTTAGTTCATGAGTATAAGAATCATACTTAACCGATTTTAGAACTTAACCATTGTGTTTGCAAACTAGGTACGCAAACAACAGGTCCGGACCTTGGTTTGTCCAACCATTCGCATACCAGGTGCGCACCAGCCGTCCCGGACCCAACTCGGGTGAAATTGTTCGCATACTAGGTACGCAAACAAGGTTCCCAGACCTTTACAGGTAATACAGTTCGCATACTAGATATCCAAACAAGGTTCTCGGACCTGCATCATACCAATACAGTTTGCACACTAGGTACGCGTACTGTGTTGTATCCAAACATGGTTAATTTTTCTAAACTCCCATTTCAATCATTGGAACATCCTTGGAAGACGACAATAGTTGTCTCACACAAAATATTAGCTTCGAGTAATTTTCAAGTGATCGAAAGATCAATACGAAATATTCCAAGTCAACATCAAATGATTGTCTCACACAAATCATGTAAAATGTTTCAAGGCAATTTCCACATGATCATCTTTTGACTTAATATTTAGTTTCCAACAAATAAATTGTTTCCAACTAAACTCGTCAAGAATAATGATGAACATAGTTAAAGAAAAAAGCTTCCAACATATATTTCAAGAAATAGATAAGCGAGATAAACTCAGCTCGAAATATCAAATGTGTATAATATAAAAGTTTATATAACTATACAACTTAGTCTCACTAGGAGATAGAATAGAATAGACTTTTGAGTGATAGATAATCTTTCGTCTCCATATACCTTTTGTTGATGAATTTCCCCCAAGCCCTCCTCAGTAGATTTTTGTCTTCAATCGTTGAACGTCGTGAAGTCTAAATCTCAACTACACATTTTATCCTAATCCAAGACATAACTATAAGTTGACTAGAAATCAAGAATATAGTTTTGATCAACTAAACTTGACAAACAAGTTTGAGATACCAACACTTGCGAGTTCGACCGAGTAGTGCTCTAACAGTAGCGAGTAACCATGTTTTTCTTTTTTGTTGGAACAATTAGAGGTTGAAAGCTTGTGAGAGTTTTGCACAAATTCAAGGTGGAGAAGGGCCATTTTATAGCAAAGAATGACCCAACAGCTAGTTTTTGAAACTAGCCGTTTCTCAAAATATTCAATGCATCAACTCATTTCAATTAACATTTACGGCTTGAAATATTGGAAAGACCAAGCCATAATGCCGAACTTTCTAGGTTAATCATTTGAAATCCTTATTTACGTCCAGGATAAATGGAACGACCAGGATGTATTAGTATGTCGGCTGGGTTTTAACCCTTACCAATCTGTAATACTAAACACTCCCAGCCGATTTAAATACGTCGCAGCCGCAACCTAAGTATTACGGATCGGTAAGGGTTAAAACCGAGCTAGGAATGCCAAAACGGCTTGGTCTTTCCATTAATCCTGGACATAAATCTGGGATTTCAAAAGATTGACTTAGAAAGTTCAGAATTATGGCTTGGTCTTTCCAATATTTCTTTCCATAAATAGTTAACTGAAAAGAGTTAATGCATTGATTTTTTCGAGGAACGGCTAGTTTTTTCAAAAACTAGCCGTCGGGTCATTCTTTGCTATAAAATGACCCTTCTCCACCTTGAATTTTTGCAGAAAATCTCATAAACTTTCAACCTCTAATTGTTGTAACAAAAAAGAAGAAATATGGCTTCCCGATACACTATCGAAGAAGATATTGCAATCGTAAGAGCGTCGTTCACGGTGAGAAAGCATGACGAAGATCAATAAAAACATTGGGGGTACCAATGACACATATCACTGTTCCAGGCTATTTTCAAATGATAAACTTGAATCATGATTTGGTTCCGAATAATAAATTGTTCTCCGCCGAAATTGATCAAGTATGAACAAATGTTCATTAAGCTTAGTCATTATATTGCGATAAATTCGTAAACTAAATAATTAGTTCTCGACTCAAAATTCTTGCCTATGCAAGCTAGTATAATTATCTATGCGACAAACGTCTCAAGGATAAAAAAGTGGATATAACTTGAGAAATAGGTGGTTCAGTCTTCACTTACCTTTTGTTGATTAATTTCTCCAAAAGCTTCGGTTGACCTTCGCTTTCAAACGGTAGAAATCAAATAATGACTTGTTCGTTTTTCAACTACACTATCCTAGACCGAGACTTAACTAATTGTATACCAGAAATCAAGATACAGTTTGACAACTAAATTTGGAAACAAGCTTGAGATAGCAACAGTTGTGAGTTCGACCGAGCAATGCTTTAGCAATCTCCCCCTTTGTCAATTTTAGTGACAAAACTGTTATAGCACTGCTTGGTCGAACTCGTAAGCATTGTTATCTCAAGCTTTTTTGTCAAGTTTAGTTGATTAAAACTATATACTTGATTTCTAGTCTACTTATAGCAATGTCTCGAATTAGGATAGAATGTGTAGTTGAGCTATAGACTTCACGGTGTTCACCAATTGAAGAAGAAGATCTACTGAGGAACTTGGAGGAACTTCATCAAAAAAAGGTATGTGGAGACTAAAACTTATTTATCACTTAGAAGTCTATTATATTCTGTCTTCTAATGAGACTAAGTCGTATATCTATATAGACTTTTACATTTTACAAATTTGATATTTCGAGCCGAGTTTTTCTCGCTTATCTATTTCTCGAAATATGTGTTGGAAGCATTTTGCTTTAGCTATGTTCATCATATTCTTGACGAGTTTAGTTGGAAACAATCTATTTTTTGGAAACTAAATATTAAGTCAAAAGATGATCATGTGAAAATTACCTTGAATATATTATATGATTTGTGTGAGATAGTCCTTCGATGTTAGCTCGGGAAGTTTCGTTTTGATCATTCGATCACCTGAAGATAATGGTTTGTGTGAGACAACCATTGTCGTCTTTCAAGGATGTTTCAATGATTGAAATGAGAGTTTAGAACAATTACTCATGTCTGGATACAACAAGGTATGCATACCTAGTGATGAGTGCTAAAAAGCGCATATTTCTATATATTTTTCTTGGCATTTAACTCATCTTTTGTGCATTAATTCTACATTTTATCCCATATTCTGTATTTTCATTGTTTTCAAGAATAAATATTTTTCTTAATTAATTTTGCATTTTTAGGTAATAAATAAAGTCGGATGACTTGCGGAGCAGAAAAGTGGTGAAAAGCCAGGAAGAATTACGCAAGGAAGCCGCAAAGAATGGAGCGCACGTCCAAAAAGCTAGGAATGGGCTCAAGAAGGAAGAATTGTTCTTAAAGAAGATATGGTCTTGGCATACCCAAGGCCCAAAACCCTTACCCAAACCCATTTTCTATATCCATACCCGCCTCCATTCTCAGCCGTGAGATCGGATCCATCTCATCATCCAATGGTCGCTTCTTCATCGTTCATCAAAATCTGAAGTCCCTGCAAAACACCATAGTACCTAAATTCCAAGCCTTCAGATTAGATCACATTTAGATCCTACGGTCGCTTCTTTGCCTGCTCATCAAATCTCGATACTTCCGCTTAACACTACAACACCTAACCTCGATCTTCGCCGTCAGTTTTGATGTATCTCGTCATCCAACGGTCTCCCCTCATCCATTTCCATCGCGCCGTTGGATCATTCCATCATCCTATAATCCTACGGTCCAGCTTCGCGAAACATCAAAATCCTCTACACCTGCTCAACACACTAGTATCCTATACCTATACCCTAACCAAACGCCCCCTCCTTCTTCTCCATCGACTTCTTCTCTTCCCCCCCCTCTCTGCAACAGAACCACCTTCTCCATCATCACCACTACCCACTCCACTGCCACGCCACCACCTCTACCTGTCTCACATCATCCCTAAACTACCAACCCATCATCACCCCCTAACTATCTAGCCCCCTATTCCCTCAATCTCTCACGTTTCTTCCCTGAAACCCTAAGCGTGAGAGGTTGATGAAGTAGGTGACCTAGAGAAGAAATCAAGGTATCGGAAAGGCACCAGGAGAAGCAGAGAAGACATGGGTCGATGCTAATTGAGGAGATTTGTCACATCAAGGTAAGAAAAAAAACCCAAGCCCAGTTCACAATTGAACTGTTGAGCCCAAGTTCACAGTTCATTCCAAAATCATTCAAAGGCCCAAGGCCTAAAGCACTTCATCATTACAAACAAACCCACTAAGCCCAAAGCACAATTAGAAGCCCAATAGCAATTTAGAGCCCAAATAGCTAGAAAACTCCAAAACACTCCCAGTCTCTGTGGATCGACCCGTACTTGCACGAGCTACAACTGACGACCGTGCACTTGCGGTATTACTGTAGGCCCGTTTTTATCGCTTAATTTTCACACTCCTCCGGGCCCACCAAGTTTTTGGCGTCGTTGCCGGGGATTGGTGCTGTGTTTTTCTTGTAGTTTTATTAGCTATTTTTGCATTTCACTGCATAGCATTTGCATCTGCATCTGCTTCACTTCATTTGCTGTTGGGCCTGCTGTTCTGAACATGTTTTCCTCTGCTGGGACGCCACCAAGGAAAAGAACCAAAGCCCAACTGGGTTTTTGCAACAATATCAGAGCAGCTGGGCTGTGCTTAAAAGGTAACCCATTTAAGAGAACCCGAATTGTGGGCTTCCAATTTTTAATTGTGGGCTTGTAATATTAAAGCCAATTTTTGGGCTTTTTATTTTCTGTTGGGTTTGTAATTAATTTCTGTGGGCTTGTTTGTTTAATTTGTGGGCTTGTTTTTAATTTTTGTGAGCTTGTTTAATTTGGACTTGTATTTTGTATTCTGGGTTTTTAAACCCAGCTGAGCTTGTAACCGATCACGCTAGGTTAACTCGTTAGTGGGCCGAGTACCCAAATTCTAGGCCGAGATTTTGGACTCAGTTTCACCAAACGTTTTCAAACCAGCTGAGCCAAAGCAAACACAAAACCAACAGTGGGCTTGCTCCCATTCAAAAACCAAATTTTATTTTCTGTTAAAAAAAAAAAAAAAAAAAATCCAAATGTCTCCCGCCAAAACCAAATGTCTCCCGACAAAACCAAATTTTTCCCAAGAAGTCCAATCCCATTAAAAACCAAATTTTCTTGTAGATAATGTGTTAGTTAAATTTCCTTTTATATATATTTTGTGCTCATCCATTGTGACTCCGAATATGTTGGAGTTTTGCCTTGGATAACGGAGTTTTAATTCTGCTTTCGCCGAAATCGGGTATTCTCTCTCCTTTTACTCTACTCAGCATGTCCCTTTCCATATGTTGCATTTTAATTCTTTCCATATTTTTAAACATTGAGGACAATGTTTAGTTTAGGTTTGGGGGTATAGAGTAGATACCACGATAATATGCCATAATTGAAAACAAAACTCCATCTTTTTGAAAAAATTGAAAAATTCCAAAAAAATTAGAAAAATGATAAAAACATAAAAATGGAGCTCATTTACCTTGAAATGTTGACTCTTGTGCAAATATGTAATTTTTAGGAGTCTTAGTCTAGATATTTAGGCACCCTGATTCTAGCACAATTCACATAGTGATAAGAAACTTGCACGCGCACGATCTACCAATACATGTATAGCCTCGATATTCAAGGTGTTTGATAGGAAGTCACGATTGCCAATCACTTTAGAATACTGAATGAGACTTGACTAGCTTGTTCTTTGGTTGGCTGGGATAGAAGTTGGAGGATACGTTAAGAAAAGCAACCATAGAATTTGACCGGATGCATTCGATAAGGGCCACCTCTTGCTAAGAGTCATGTAATTATGTTTTTCTTTTTGTTCATGTATCAAAAGTGTCACTATGTTGTAAAGATCAAAGTTATTTCTTACAAAAAAAAAAAAAAATCAAGTATTTATTCCATGTTTTGTCATGTTAAAGACAATAGTTCTCTCTTGTTCCAAAAATAAAAGAGAGTAATCAATGTAAATAAGAGTCATGTAAAGAGTCATCTTTTTGTTGTAAATAGTCTTGTAATAAGCAAGGAGGGTGCGGCCATCGATGTATAACGCGGGTAAACTGAAATATCACCAACTCATTGGGTGAACATTCACAATTCTCGTAAAGCCGGACAGCTAGCTTGGCTTAGAATTCGGTTCTTAGCCTAAAAACTATCTCTTGGTGATTAGTAGTCATAACTTCAGATCTTTCTTTACACATGTGTAGATACACTTTACACTCTTATCACATGTCTTTTTTTGTTATCAGTGCTAGGATTGTGCCTTCGATAGCTAGATTGACATCTCCATTTTGCTGTGAGCTTAACTGTTTTGCACATGTCACATTTGATGGAATCTGAGCTTATTTTTTGTCCTTAGGTTTTGTAGGCACACCTCTGGTAAACCTTCACGAGACTTCAACTCGTCCACTAGGGACACTTAGTGGTTTAAAAGGCTTAGTGCATACGCTAAATGCATTCGAGAGACCAGCGACAGTGGTATAGTTAGGATTTACTTAGTTTTGTTTTACTTGAGGACAAGTAAAATTCAGGTTTGGGGGTATTTGATGAGTGCCAAATATTGTATATATTTATCCCTTTTTGTTGGCATTTAACTCATCCTTTGTGCATTAATTCTACATTTTATCCCATATTCTGTATTTTCATTGTTTTCAAGAATAAATATTTTTCTTACTTAATTTTATATTTTTAGGTAATAAATAAAGTCTGGATGACTTGCGGAGCGGAAAAGAGCTGAAGAGTGGTGAAAAGCCGGAAGAAATTACGCAAGGAAGCCGCAAAGAATGGTGCGCACAAGACCAAAAAGTTAGGAATGGGCTCAAGAAGGAAGAATTGTTCTTAAAGAAGATATGGGCTTGGCATACCCAAGGCCCAAAACCCTTACCCAAAACCATTTTCTATATCCATACCCGCCTCCATTCTCAGCCGTGAGATCGGATCCATCTCATCATCCAATGGTCGCTTCTTCATCGTTCATCAAAATCTGAAGTCCCTGCAAAACACCATAGTACCTAAATTCCAAGCCTTCAGATTAGATCACATTTAGATCCTACGGTCGCTTCTTTGCCTGCTCATCAAATCTCGATACTTCCGCTTAACACTACAACACCTAACCTCGATCTTCGCCGTCAGTTTTGATGTATCTCGTCATCCAACGGTCTCCCCTCATCCATTTCCATCGCGCCGTTGGATCATTCCATCATCTTATAATCCTACGGTCCAGCTTCGCGAAACATCAAAATCCTCTACACCTGCTCAACACACTAGTATCCTATACCTATACCCTAACCAAACGCCCCCTCCTTCTTCTCCATCGACTTCTTCTCTTCCCCCCCCCTCTCTGCAACAGAACCACCTTCTCCATCATCACCACTACCCACTCCACTGCCACGCCACCACCTCTACCTGTCTCACATCATCCCTAAACTACCAACCCATCATCACCCCCTAACTATCTAGCCCCCTATTCCCTCAATCTCTCACGTTTCTTCCCTGAAACCCTAAGCGTGAGAGGTTGATGAAGTAGGTGACCTAGAGAAGAAATCAAGGTATGGGAAAGGCACCAGGAGAAGCAGAGAAGACATGGGTCGATGTTAATTGAGGAGATTTGTCACATCAAGGTAAGAAAAAAAACCCAAACCCTAATTTCAGTTAATTTGGGGATTTTCGAGTAAACTCTAATTACTGTTAGGGAGAAGCATGGAGGAGCATTATAGAAGATATGGGTCTGATTTGTACTGTCAAATTAGGTAGAAATGATTTACCTAATTTCTGTTTGATTTTAGGGATTTTTTGGGAAGAACCCTAACTTGTAATTGGGTATAAATATGACTGTGGGTGTGATGTAAAGGCTTATGCTGGAATAGCCAGTGTCCAGAACTTTGATGTTCTGTATATGTTCTATTCTTGGTATTCACTGTGTAATGTTCATGTTCGGTTTTGTGTAATGTTCATGTGTTTAATTCCTTTCCCTGTTTTAATGTCCTGTTGATGTTGTTGTTAATGTGATGTTTTGGGAGAACTGGATTAGCCAGTCTCTCCAATTTTTGTGTTGTTCCTGTTAATCATGTGTTGTTCCATCTGTTCTCTCATGTTCTAATTCATTGTGTTAAGGTTTAGATGAAACCTCAGTGCACTGTCTGATAGTGGAATGCTAGGTTAGAGCCTTAGTGCCTGTTTTGCTTGTGCAATGGGAAGAAATTAGTGCTCTGGTATGCCTGTGATTGACTGTGCTGTCAAAAGACAGTCAATACTAGGGGCATATCAGTGATCAAGCTGATTTTCCTCCCATTCTAATGTATGCATAGGATATTCAACTCAACCTAGGATCACATTGTTTGGCTAGGACACAAAGGTGGACTCTAAGCCTTAGCTTAGACCACATTACCTTATTTCAGTCACTTACAATTTCAGTCTTATTTTGCTCCCTGCTCAACTAAATTTCTTAGCTATCTTGCTGTTTATTTCTTGTATTTTGAAGCCTGTTGTGCATTGAAATCAGTGCACAAACTCACCCCTGCCCTTGGCTCACAGCCTTGGTTCCATGCTGTTTTGTCATCTTTGCTTGGTCTTTCTCTTTGCTTCATTTCCATTGCCATCCTCACTGCCATTTTCACCATTTCCTTTGCTTTTCTTCACTATCACTCTCCACTGCCACTGTCACCTGTTTTGTGTTTTGTATTTGTATCTGTTTTCTTGTGTTTATTGTTTTATCATCCATTGTCTCATTATTTCACTACCATCTTCATTGCTTTGTAAATATCACAGCTTCACTGCCACTATTTGCTCTTTCTTCTCATTTGTTTCTCCTGTTCTTGTTACTGTATTCATTACCTTGTTTTACAAAAGCCCACTGTATCTGTTTAGAAACCTAAGGCCCAACGGCCCAGTTCACATCAAAAGACATTGAGCCCAATTCACAGTCACTGTTAGCCCAAGGCCCAGTGCAATTCAAAAGACCAAAAGCCCATAAGTTCACAGTCAATCCAAAAACCCACTAAGCCCAAAGCACAATTAGAAGCCCAATAGCAATTTAGAGCCCAAATAGCTAGAAACTCCAAACACCCCCAGTCTCTGTGGATCGACCCGTACTTGCACGAGCTACAACTGACGACCGTGTACTTGCGGTATTACTGTAGGCCCGCGTTTTTATTTCGCTTCAATTTTATACGCTTTCCCGGGCCCACCACCTAGTATGCGAACTCTATTGTGATGATTCTGGTCCGGAACTCTTGTTTGTATACCTAGTATGCGAACGGATTTACCTGAGAAGGTCCAGAACTCTTTTTTGCGTACCTAATATGCGAATGGGTTTACCTGAGTTGGGTCTAGGACAGTTGTTCGCGAACCGGGTTTGCGAAAAGCTTGATTAGGCCAAGGTATGGAGCTGTTGTTCGCGTACCCAGTTTGTGAACACAGTGGTTAAGTTCTAAAATGGGTAATGTATGATTCTCATACTCATGAACTAAAACATTTATGATTTAAGGAATGAAAATTAACTTTGCAAACCGTGGCTTAATGTTCATGAATTGATTCTTGTATAAGTACTTTGTACGATTACGAATCAAACGGATTTCGATTCAATTTTTTCATATATATTTCTATGAGATAGTGAACAATTGAAAAACTCTATTTGAAACACAATTAGATTCATTTGACTATCTATCTATCATGATTGATTGATCTTGATTTTTGATCTAGAAGTGTTAGATGAATACGGCTAAGATAAAAGTGTTCATATGGCTAACTTCGGTTAACTGTTATTGAGCCAACTCAATATCCACGTTTAGGTACGGTAAACCTGATATAAATATAAGTATGTTTAATTTGTGTGTAACAAGCTAAGACCATCTAACGATGAAGATTAATTGCTTAATTTCTAAGCATACTTAGCTTGAATCTTAAATCAGGAGTTCATCTAACGGTGAATATTGAATGCTTTGTTATTAAGCTATCTTATCTTTGATTGTAAGCAACCATGATTTGAAAGACTATGTAGGGGAGAACTCGAGCAACTGGAAAACCTAATCCCGGCACTTTCCTGCGTCTTAGTTGCAATCTAGAATCATTCTCCTTTAACCTAGGTTTTTTCCAAAACCATTATTAGGTTAATGACTTGAAGGCTTCATTTGGGATTCGTGAAGCCAGATCCAACTATTTTCTCTGTAGTTGTGTATTCCGATCTTACTTATTCTATCGTATTGAGTTTTATCTTCTCTAAGATTTACTTGAGATTTATCTCCGATAGGTAAGATATAAAAATTAATCACAACATTTCTTCGTCTCAGACACTTGTGATTTTGCAATAACTTCTTCTGTTAATCAATTAGGTTATTGTGAGGTGACTAATATTTATAGGATGCTCCTCGGGAGTATAATATTGGATTATTAGTTGGTTCATGTTCACCTTGATCTTTGTATCAAAAGACGAAACAAACAGAATAAAGGATAGATATATCTGTGAGAGACATATTTGTTTATAAGTCTTCGACTTTGGTTCGTAACAACTCTTAGTTGTGGGTGAGATCAGCTAAGGGAATCAAGTGCGCAGAATCTGGCATGGTTCTAGAGGCGTAAGGAACGAACCTGTTAGAGCATTGGTTGGTCGAACTCGCATGCGTTGCTATCTCAAGCATGTTTGTCAAGTTTAGTTGTCAAAACTATATGTCTTGATTTCTAGACTACTTATAGCTAAGTCTCGGACTAGGACAGTTAAGTGTAGTTGAGATCCAGACTCCACGTCGATCATCTTACGAAGACGAAGAACTACTCAAGGAACCAGTGGAACTTCATCCGACTAAAAGGTATGTGGAGACTTGAACTTATCTATCACTCAAAAGTCTACCTCTCTATCTCCTATTCTTGAGACAAAGTCGTATAAGTATGATAGTTTTCATACATACACATTTGCTATTTCGAGCCGAGTTTATTCGCCTATCTTTTTCTCGAAATATATGTTGGTAAGCTTTCGCTTTAACCATTTTTCATCTTAACCCGTGACGACAGTCATGATGACCTTTCAATCTTGAAAATAGATTTGATGACGATAGTTGTGAATAACGACTGTTATAACATTATAGAAGAATATTTCAATGATTGAAATGTAGAGTTGAGATTACATAACCAACTATGGATATAAGCATATATAGTGTGTTCGCAAATTAGTGTATAAATCCATGTGCCGGCAACCAAGTGTGTGCATATGTGTGCATACAATATTGGTGAAGGAGACAGGTTGGGTACGCGTACCCGTACGCGTACCAGCGGAAGTTTTCGAACCGAAAATCTTTTCTGAGTTTGTAAGTTTGCAAACTATTAAACCAATCACCTTAGGTATGCGTACCCATGGAAGTTTTCGAACAAAAAATTTCTTCTGAGTTTCTAAACTCAAAAGCGGTAGCTATGGTACAGTACCCGTACGCGTACCCAAGCTGGTTATATTTCTCAAATCGGAAGTTCATGAACTTAAACAATAAATCAAACCGTGAATTGATTCAAGTGAATCAAACCAATTTTTTTTCAATTGTTTCTATTCATAAAGACCTAAGCAATTGAACAACTCTTCAACTAGTTCTTTTGAAGTCATCTGAACTAGTTGTAAAGAAGATGAATACGGTTAATATGGAAGTGCTCATATGGCTAACCATTGGTTAACTATTTGTGAACTAAATAAGTGTACACATTTAACTACGGTTACTCAAACCTAAATGAAATACATTTTATTTGTGTGTGACAAGCTAAGTTTTGATCTAACGGTTGAAAGATATTAGCTTGGTTAAATCAGTTTTTTCATCTAACGGTGAATATTGAATGCTTTGTTACCAAGGTAACTTAGATTGCAAACCCTGATTTGAAAAATATATGAAGGAGACATCTGGAAACTGGAAAAACAAATCCCCACACCTCCTGTTTGATAGTATTTGGTTTTACTAGAGTCGGTTCTCCTTTAAGCTTAGGTTTCTTCTCGAGACCCTGTAGGTTAACGACTGATAGACTTCATTGGGATTGTGAAGCCAGACGAAACTACTTCTCTTGTAGTTGAGCAATACGATCTTGCCATTTTCTATCGTACGTGTTCAATTGAATAGTTGACTTGAGATTATATCTCAGATAGGGAAAGATAAAAAGAAATCACAAACATCTTCGTCTCATCGTTTGTGATCCCGCAATATCTAGTTTTGCTACCATACGATTTAGATTATTGTGAGGTGATTGATAATTCTAGGTTGTTCTTCGGGAATATAAGTCTGGTTTATCGATTGGTTCCTATTCACCTTGATTTTATCAAAAGACGGAACAAAACTCTTAGGTTTATCTGTGGGAGACAGATTTTTCTATTATCATAGACTTTTCTGTGTGATACATATTTGTTTATTAAAGTCTTCGACTTTGGGTCGTAGCAACTCTTGGTTGTGGGTGAGATCAGCTAAGGGAATCAAGTGCGTAGAATCCTTCTGGGATCAGAGACGTAAAGAGCGCAACTGTACCTTGAATCAGTGTGAGATTGATTAGGGTTCAACTACAGTCCGGACCGAAGTTAGTTTGTAATAGGATAGTGTCTGTAGCGGTGATGCGTGTCGTAACCACAACAAATTAATTAATATTTTTCCACCTAATTAACAAGTACTATAGTGTAGTAAAGTTCGTTCCCACGAGAAGCAAGAGGTTTTAGTTGTCTTATAATGTCACAAAAGGGGGGTTTTGGTTTTAGATTTTATAAAGCAAAGAAATAAATAAAGCAATTAAAAGATAAAGGAAAATCAATAAGAGAGATTAGATCAAGGAATCCTTATTCGTTGCAAAACAATGATTCTAGTTATGTTCTTTTCCACTTTTTATTAGTCACAGATTATCACCAACTGTAGGTAAAGCAGCTAGCTCAGTGCTAAACCCCTAAATCCCTAGTATCACCGGATACAGAAGTTCTTGACTACCGGATTCTATTCACCAAACCACCTAGTAGTAGCTTACTCAAGATTTAATTTAGTTAAACGCATTAAGATTTATGAATTTATTAGGTTGACATTAGTAGTTAGAATCTTAGCTCAAGGTCTACTTGCTAACGTTGTTTTCACACACAATTGCTCCATGGAATCCCTCCGCAAGGTCTCGTGTTTGCTACTTCCGTAAAGAGTCAAGAAACGATTACTTATCCCCTAACTTTCACTAGCTTTAGATCAATTAACAAATCAATTTAGTTGGCCACCTAAACAATCTGTCAATCAACCATGAATGTATAAACATTCCTATTAGTAAAAACAAACGATAATCATATGAAAAACTTCAAAGTATATTTAAAAAAAAAACTCAAAACATGTTAAGAACTAGGAATTCATCCTCAATCAATAAGAAAATTAACTACTCATGTTTTCGAAATTCACACAAATAATTAAAGGGAAATTTTTTAAAGTTCACACAAATAATTAAAAAAAGAATTTTGAAAGCAAGCAAAAACACAAGTGTTGTGTGTGTAGAGAGGTGTAGAAGTTTGTATAGAGAACTTCTCTATTTATAGGCTTCAATTTGCTTGCAATCCTCTTAGGAATAGAATCCCTTTCCTTTTGTAGCTCAACTTCCAAATCCTTGTCTTTGTAAAACTCTTCCACCTTCTCCTTCCAAATTCAAACCCAATTCCTCAAACCCATTCCAACTCTAGGTTTTCACACCCCATGAGAGAAACTCATACAAAAATCTGTTATTTTGGTCGCCGGGAAAATCCTGGAACCACCGGAATCCGGCCTAGAAGTCGCCCTCGGCCACCTATCACTGCCGGTCACCGGAGGAATATACCGTCTGATGCCGTTAAAGTGAACGGTCAAATTAACGGTTGTTGGTAGTCAATGGAGTCAAGGGAAGAGAGAGTCAGCCATTGAGTAAGCAACGAGTCAGATGATTTGACTTAGTTGAATGGTCTGACTTTCTTGGGTTGAATCGGCTCATCGGCCGGTAATGAGTTGACTCAGTTGAGAAATGATTTCAGTGGAGTCTCCCCTGTTTCTGGATGTTTCCTGACCATTTTTCAGGCCATTCTTTTTGGTCTTCTCCTGTTAAGAATCCTAAGCATACATCTATTCATTTCAAGCACATTCATTCAAACACCACCAATAGATATTCTTTTCTATCACCGGAAGCAACAACAGAACCCATTGTTCATCTCTTAATCCAGAAGCAGCTGTTCTTTATCTGAACCTGACTGAACCCAAGTTTATTTCATCATCAATTATGTTCCAAACACATGTCTCCAATCTTTCAGTATCACCAGTTATCCATCCTTGATAAACCGCCTATAGAAACCTGCATGGCCAAGAAATGAACGGATTTCCCTCACTGAAGTGGGATATTGTAAGTTCCTTATTAAATCTATCTTTGACTTGTCCACTTCGAGCCCTCGAGAGGACACGATGTGACCCAGTATTATGCCATGGTTTACCATAAAGTGACATTTCTCCCAATTAAGGACAAGGTTTGTGTCTATGCATCGTTTAACAACTAGTTCAAGGTCGTCTAAATAACTATCAAAAGAATTTCCATAAACACTAAAATCATCCATAAATACCTCGATGATGCGCTCCACATAGTCCGAGAATATACTAACCATGCATCTTTGGAAAGTAGCCGGTGCATTGCAAAGACCAAACGGCACCCGTCTATATGCAAACGTTCCAAACGGACAAGTGGAAGTGGTCTTCTCTTGGTCCTCCGGTGCAATAACGATTTGGTTGTATCCTGAATAACCGTCCAAGAAACAATAATGAGAATGCCCCGCTAACCGCTCCAACATTTGATCAATGAAAGGTAAAGGAAAGTGATCCTTTCGAGTTGCAGAATTAAGCTTTCTATAATCAATGCACACTCTCCAACCGGTTTGAACTCTTGTAGGAACAAGTTCATCGTCTTGATTTCTAACAATCGTAACACCGGACTTCTTTGGTACCACTTGTACCGGACTAACCCATTTTCTATCGGATATTGGGTAGATCACCCCCATACTTAGCAATTTGAGTATCTCTTTCTTCACAACTTCCATCATGGGAGGATTAATCCTACGTTGAGCATCACGTACCGGCTTCACGTTCTCTTCCATTAAAAATCTATGCATGCACACGGATAGACTAATGCCTTTGATGTCCGCAATTGTCCACCCAATAGCCGTTTTGTGCTCTTTAAAAACTCTAAGCAAACGGTCTTCTTGTACCGGTGTGATGTTCTTTACAATAATCACCGGAATATCATCTTCATCTCCCAAGAAAGCATACTTCGAATGTTTCGAAAGTGGCTTCAATTCTAGCTTAGGCGCTTTCACAATAGATGGTACAAGTAATTCATCATCCATGGGTAAAGAAATATATGAAACATTACCCTTTTTAGCTTCTTGCAATGCCGTCAAGGAACCACACATCTCCACCAATTCCTTGGAGATTTCAACATCCAAATTAGACAAGCCGTGGACGTCCAATTCAATGCTATTTTGCAACACCACCTCAAGTTCGTCTTTTTGACTCAATTCCACCATTTTTTGCGCTAACGAACTAACCACATAAATGGAGTAAGAGAAATGCACATCACTTGGGTATCTCATGGATTCAAATATGTTGAAGTGTATTATCTCCTTATCGAATTCCATAGTAAGTGTACCCTTTTCAACGTCAATCTTCGTCTTTGCGGTCTTCATAAATGGCCTCCCAAGAAGTAAAGAAGTAGATGAACGATTCTCATTGTTGTCCATATCCACCACAAAGAAATCAACCGGAAAAATTAACTCATTCACCTGCACTAGCACGTCCTCGACAAGTCCCTTAGGATATATGTTAGACTTGTTTACTAATTGGATGATAACTCTTGTCTCTTTCAAAGGTCCAAGATTCAAGGAGTCATACATATCGGACGACATTACACTTATGGAAGCTCCCAAGTCAAGTAAAGCATGTTCAAACCTTTTTGTACCAATAGTAATTGGCACCGTGAAACCACCGGTATCCGTCCACTTTGTAGGCATATTCTTCAATAGCATAGCCGACACACTCTCGCCAACTTCAGTAATTTCATTATCAAGCAACCTATCCTTGTTTGTGTATAATTCCTTCATGAACTTAGCATACCTTGGAATTGTCTTGATGACCTCGATGAATGGGATGTGGATTTCGATCTTCTTGAAGATATCCATGAGTGCCTTATCTTGAGCTTCTTTCTTGGACTTAGCAAAGCGACTGGGAAAAGGAGGTGGAGTAGTGAAAATAGGAACCGTTTCCTTGGATTGGTTGGTAAGTGTTGGATTCTCCTTTGGTGCGACTTCCTCTTTGTCTTTGACTAACTCTTTGCTATCTTCTTCATGATGACTTGGACTCTCCACTTGTATTCCACTTCTTAAAGTAACCACATTAACATTTTCTTTTGGATTCACAAATAGTTGTGAAGGAAGCTTTGTGGGTGCTTGAGATTTCAATAGATGCACATCGGTTTCCAATTGTCCCATTTGGGTTTCCAAAGCCTTAATGGCCGATTCATTCTTTTGTTAGCTTTGTTGTAACATAGAAGTAAGACCTTGCATGCTTGCGTTAACGCATTGAGCTTGTCATTACTCGAAGAATCACGCTCCTTGACTTGTTGTGGTTGGAATTGTTGTTGAGGTTGGAAGCGCAATTGTTGAAAACCACCTTGTTGCACATATGGATTAGGACCCACCGCTTGCTTGTTCGCATAACTAAAGCTAGGATGATCCTTCCAACCGGGATTGTAAGTATTGGAGTATGGTTCGTACCTTGACCTTTGATTTGGATATAAAGCATTTACTTGTTCGGTCTCATCATCCGGAATAATTACCGCGGCCATTCGTTGCATTACCCTTTCTATGCTCCCCATCCTTTGTTCAAGGTATGATGATGAATCACTAACTTCATGCACTCGCCTAACCGTTGGTTCTTCTCTTGTGTAGAATTGTTGCGAGTTCTCCGCCATACTCTTAATCAACTCTCTAGCTTGGGTCAATGTCTTGTTCATTAGTGCACCACCACCCGTGGCGTCAAGAAGAGATCTATCACTTGGGTGGAGAGCTTCGCAGAAGTATTGGAGTATCATGACATCACTGAATTGGTGGTGTGGACAACTTGCCACCAATCTCTTGTATCGCTCCCAACATTCATACGATGACTCTCCCACATTTTGCTTCATCCCACAAATCTCCTTGCGAATTTGAGTAGCTTTTGATGCAAGAAAATATCTCTCGAGGAAAAGTTTCTTCATCCCATTCCATGTGGTGATACTTCCGGAAGGAAAATAATACAACCATTCCTTAGCATTGCCCGCAAAAGAGAACGGGAAAGCTTTCAACATTACTCCATCCGCATTAGTCTTCGGTGGAAGCATGGCCATGACTATGGTAGAGAAGTCCATAAGATGTTTGTTTGGATCTTCATTCACCATGCCATGAAACTTTGGTAACTCTCTAATCAACCCCGGCTTGATCTCGAAGGATGAGTTAGTTTGGATACACCATTGTTGTGTATCGAGCTTGTGAGAAGCTAGATCCTTGAGTGTACGATCAACCATTTCTTCTTCGTCTATATCGGAATCTGCGAACTCACTAGATGAAAAAGGAGGAAGCAGAGTGTTAACCGCTCGAAGAGGTCCTTTAGTTGAGTGCCGGATCGAAGACGTATACCAATTGGACTCGGTTTTCCCTCTTTAAGCATTCACCAAAGATATAGTACTTGAAACAAGATTCTCGAAAACTAAGTTAGGTACGATATAGAATCTAACAAATCAAGAATAAAGAAAAAAGAAAAATAAAACAACTAAAATCGTCCGCTGCTCCCCGGAAGCGGTGCCAAAATTTGATGCGTGTCGTAACCATAACAAATTAATTAATATTTTTCCACCTAATTAACAAGCAATATAGTATAGTCAAGTTCGTTCCCACGAGGAGCAAGAGGTTTTAGTTGTCTTATAATGTCACAAAAGGGGGGTTTTGGTTTTAGATTTTATAAAGCAAAATAAATAAATAAAGCAATTAAAAGATAAAGGAAAATCAATAAGAGAGATTAGATCAAGGAATCCTTCTTCGTTGCAAAACAATGATTCAAGTTATGTTCTTTTCTACTTTTTATGAGTCACAGATTATCACCAACCGTAGGTAAAGCAGCTAGCTCAGTGCTAAACCCCTAAACCCCTAGTATCACCGGATACGGAAGTTCTTGCCAATTTGATTGACGATTGTGAGCATGATGTGACATGTGTAGATGAGTTAGAAGATTTTGATTTGATTGATAATGATATGCCTATTCTTCTACCTAAGTCACAATCTGATGGCCTTCCACCCAACCTAGATTTGGTTTGTACCAATATTGTAAAACCAATTTTTCTGAAAATTCCTAATCTAGGATTGGAACTGTGTGCTTCCCAAGCCCTCTTGGACTATTTTGCTTCAAAATATAACACTTTTAAAGAGCCACAGTTGGAAATTGCATGTTTGCCCATCCCGAAAACAGTCCATTATGAGTTAGACCTTTTGAATCCTGAACCCCTAAAATTGTTAGATTTTGTGCTTAAAAGTAAACCTGTTGAACAATTTAGGTTTAGAGGTGATTCATTCGGTTTTTCACTCTCACTCCCATTTAAGTCCAATTTTAGTGTTGTGAAACTTCCTTTGTCTCTACACTTCGTCTTTTGGGTTGATCCTCAACTCTTTAGATTGTTAGTGTATGGTGAATTTTTTGTATATAATCCAGTAGATAAAATTTTAAAAACCCTTTTGTTCCTTTTGTATATATTTTTGCTAATCCAATATGATCTCGGCTGAAATATGTTGGATTTTTGCCTTAAATAACGGAGTTTTAAGTCTGCTTTCGCCGAAATCGGGTATTCTCTCTCCTTTTACTCTACTCAGCATGTCCCTTTCCATATTTGCATTTTAATTCTTTCCATGTTTTGAAACATTGAGGACAATGTTTAGTTTAGGTTTGGGGGTATAGAGTAGATGCCACGATAATATGCTATAATTGAAAACAAACTCCTTGTTTTTGAAAAAATTGAAAAATTCCAAAAAAATTAAAAAATCAAAATTCAAAAAAATTAAAAAATTAAAAAAAAAAAACAAAAAAATGGAGCTCATTTACCTTGAAATGTTGACTCTTGTGCAAATATGTATTTTTATTAGGAGTCTTAGTCTAGATATTTAGGCACCCTGATTCTAGCACAATTCACATAGTGATAAGAAATTTGCACGCGCACGATCTACCAATACATGTATGGCCTCGATCTTCAAGGTGTTTGATAGGAAGTTACGATTGCCAATCACTTTAGAATACTGAACGAAACTTGACTAGCTTGTTCTTTGGTTGGTTGGGATAGAAGGTGGAGGTTACATTAAGAAAGACAACCATCGAATTTAATTGGGTGCATCAAAAAGGGCTACCTCTTGCAAAGTGTCATGTAATTTTTGTTTCCTTTTGTATATGTATCAAAAGTGTTTCCTTGTTCAAAAAAAAAAAAATCAGAAAAATACAAAAAAAAAAAAAATCAAGTATTTATCAATTCCATCATCTCTTGTTCCAAAAATAAAAAGAGAATAGTCAATGTAAATAAGAGTCATGTAAATAGTCATTTTGTTGTTTCATTATAATAAGCAAGGAGGGTGTATGCCATTGATGTACAACGCGAGTAATTGTGAAATACCTACAACTCATTCACAATTCTCGTAAAGTCCGGACAGCTAGCTAGATTTCGACCTCGGTTCTTAGCCTGAGAAACTATCTCTTGGTGATTAGTAGTCATAACTTCAGATCTTTCTTTACACATGTGTAGATACACTTTACACTCTTATCACATGTCTTTTTTTGTTATCAGTGCTAGGATTGTGCCTTCGATAGCTAGATTGACATCTCCATTTTGCTGTGAGCTTAAACTGTTTTGCACATGTCACATTTGATGGAATATGAGCTTATATTTTGTCCTTAGGTTTTGTAGGCACACCTCTGGTAAACCTTCACGAGACTTCACTCGTCCACTAGGGACACTTAGTGGTTTAAAAGGCTTAGTGCATATGCTAAATGCATTCGAGAGACCAGCGACAGTGGTATAGTTAGGATTTCCTTAGTTTTGTTTTACTTGAGGACAAGTAAAATTCAGGTTTGGGGGTATTTGATGAGTGCCAAATAGTGTATATATCTATCCCTTTTTGTTGGCATTTTAACTCATCTTTTGTGCATTAATTCTACATTTTATCCCATATTCTGTATTTTCATTGTTTTCAAGAATAAATATTTTTATTAATTAATTTTGCATTTTTAGGTAATAAATAAAGTTCGGATGAGTCGCGGAGCGAAAAGAGCAGAAAAGTAGTGAAAAGCCGGGAGAAATTACGCAAGGAAGCCGCGAAGGATGGTGCGCACAACCTCATTTTCTACACACAAAAGCGCCTCCGTTCTCAGCCATCAGATCAGTTCTCAGAAGCATCCGACGGTCGCTCCTTCATAGAGCATCAAAATCTGAAGTCTCTGCCGAGCACCACAGCGCTGAAATTCCAAGCCTTCAGATTAGATGGTAGTTGAATCCAACGGTTGCTCCCTTGCTGTTCATCGAAGTTTGATATCCTCGCCTTACACTACAGTACCTAACTCCATCAAGTACCGTTCGTTTCGTTGTATCCATTCATCCGACGGTCGCTCCTCGCTTGCCTCCGCATCACCGTCCGATTCACCTACCAGCTTCGCATCCAGTGACTCAGCATCGCAGAACATCAAACTCGATACGCCCGCCTAACACCCAAATACCTAATACCCTCCTTCCCAAAACAGTCGACCTCTCCTCCCTCACTTCTCCACAGCAGAGAACCACCATCACCTTCCCCTGCAACCGTACCACCACCTTCTTCACCTTCACTGCCACCACCACACCTCCACCATCATCACCCTATCACCCAACAACCAAAACCCATCTCCCCCCTAGCCCTCTAGTTCCCTATTTTCTCATTTTTTCACGCTTCTCTGCCTGAAACCCTAGGCGTGAAAAAATTGATAAATTAGGTAACCTAGAGTTGCAATTAGAGCATGGGAATGGAGTAGGAGCAATTACAAAGCATGGGTCGAGTTCAATTTGATGTTGCTACATCAAATTAGGTGAGTAATCACCAACCCTAGCCTACTGTTATTTTGGGAAAATTGGGTAGAACCATAATTGTCTGTGGGTATAAATATGTATTGTGGGATTGTTGTAAAAACTATGTTTGGATTAGCCTGCATCCAGAACTTTCAAGTTCTGTTAAATGTTAAATTTGCAAGCTCAGTTAAATTTCAGTTTTGGTTCAAAAAAAAAAAAAAAAAATTCTTTTGCTCCCAATTTTAAACCAAATTTCTTTTATATCCCACCAAAACCAAATTTTTCCCAAAAATCCAAACCCATCAAAAACCAAATTTTTTTAAAACCCATTAAAACCAAATAGTGGGCTTTGTGTCATTTCAAAATGGGCCAACCTCGTGCTCTCCATGAATACATGTATCCATCAATACAAATTCCATTATCATGTATTGTCTTACCTCAAACCAATAACCCTTTTAAAATAAATGCAAGCATGATACAAATACTTCCTATATTTCGAGGGTTCGATTCTGAGAACCCCTATACTCATGTGAGGGAGTTTGAACAAATTTGTCGGACTATGCAACCTGATCATTTGTCCGAAGACTCTCTGAAATTGCGTTTGTTTACATTTTCTTTAAAGGAAAGGGCCAAAACATGGTTTTACGGTTTGAGACCACAATCAATCACCACTTGGGAACAACTCACAGATCTATTTTTCAAAAAATTCTTTCCACACCATAGGACCATCGCTATTCGTCAAAGTATCAATTGTTTTGTCCAATTGGATGAGGAAACTGTTTTTCACTATTTTGAACGTTTTAATGATTTGTTGAGTGAATGTCCGCACCATGGAATTGAGAAGTGGAGACTTGTCGTCATCCTCTATGAGGGACTAGACTTTAACTCTCGAACCATGGTTGAGTCTATGTGTAATGGTGAATTTATTGATAAATCTGTGGATGATGCATGGAATTTTTTAGCCGAGATTGCAGAAAAAACCCATCAATGGGAATCCGTTAGGGAAACAGGAACAACACCACATGATATGAATCATCCCCATGAATTAGAGTTTTATTCTTGTAATAGCTCCGACCTTAGGATTGAAAATTATCCTAGATTGCAAAATTCCTATCATGATGATGATGATGATTATGATGTTATGTTAGAAGAACATGTCTATACTGAAAATGTTATGGAACCTTTTGGTTCAAATACATTAGGCTTCTCTGCCCCGACCTTAATGCATGATATTTCTTCTAGTATTCCATGTGATGTTTCCCCTGATGTGCCGATACACGAGAATAAATCTGTTGATGATGTTGATAATTCTGATTGTAATCTTGCCAATTTGATTGATGATTGTGAGCATGATGTGACATGTGTAGATGAGTTAGAAGATTTTGATTTGATTGATAATGATATGCCTATTCTTCTACCTAAGTCACAATCTGATGGCCTTCCACCCAACCTAGATTTGGTTTGTACCAATATTGTAAAACCAATTTTTCTGAAAATTCCTAATCTAGGATTGGAACTGTGTGCTTCCCAAGTCCTCTTGGACTATTTTTCATCCAAATATAATACATTTGAGGAACCACAATTGGAATTAGCATGTTTGCCCGTCCCTAGCAAAGTTCATTTCGAGCTAGACCTTTTGCATGATGAACCCCCAAAACTGCGCGATTTTGTTTTCAAAATTATATCTTCTGTAAAATCCAGGTTTGGGGGTAGCTCATTTTGTTTCACAGTTTCACTTGCGTTTCTATCATATTATTATTGTGTGAAGCTGTTGAAATGTCTACACTTTGTCTTTTGGGTTGATCCTCAACTCTTTAGACTTTTAGTGTATGGTGAATTTTTGTATATAATCCAGTAGATAAAATTTCTTAAAAACCCTTTTGTTCCTTTTGTATATATTTTGCTAATCCAATATGATCTCGGCTGAAATATGTTGGATTTTTGCCTTGAATAACGGAGTTTTAATTCTGCTTTCGCCGAAATCGGGTATTCTCTCTCCTTTTACTCTACTCAGCATGTCCCTTTCCATATGTTGCATTTTAATTCTTTCCATATTTTGAAACATTGAGGACAATGTTTAGTTTAGGTTTGGGGGTATAGAGTAGATACCATGATAATTTGCCATAATTGAAAACGAACTCCTTCTTTTTGAAAAAAATTGAAAAATTTCAAAAAAAAAAAAAATTGAAAAATCAAAATTCTAAAAAAAATTAAAAAAAAAATTGAAAAAAAAAATCATAAAAATGGAGCTCATTTACCTTGAAATGTTGACTCTTGTGCAAATATGTATTTTTATTAGGAGTCTTAGTCTAGATATTTAGGCACCATGATTCTAGCACAATTCACATAGTGATAAGAAATTTGCACGCGCACGATCTACCAATACATGTATGGCCTCGATCTTCAAGGTGTTGGATAGGAAGTTACGATTGCCAATCACTTTAGAATACTGAACGAAACTTGACTAGCTTGTTCTTTGGTTGGTTGGGATAGAAGGTGGAGGTTACATTAAGAAAGACAACCATCGAATTTAACTGGGTGCATCAAAAAGGGCTACCTCTTGCAAAGTGTCATGTAATCTTTTGTTTCCTTTTGTATATGTATCAAAAGTGTTTCCTCAAAAAAAAAAAAAAAAAAAAAAAAAAAAAAAAAAAAAAAAAAAAAAAAAAAAAAAAAAAAAAAAAAAAAAAAAAAAAAAAAAAAAAAAAAAAAAAAAAAAAAAAAAAAAAAAAAAAAAAAAAAAAAAATCAAGTATTTATCAATTCCATCATCTCTTGTTCCAAAAATAAAAAGAGAATAGTCAATGTAAATAAGAGTCATGTAAAGAGTTATTTTTGTTGTTTCGTTGTAATAAGCAAGGAGGGTGTATGCCATTGATGTACAACGCGAGTAATTGTGAAATACCTCCAACTCATTCACAATTCTCGTAAAGTCCGGACAGCTAGCTAGATTTCGACCTCAGTTCTTAGCCTGAGAAACTATCTCTTGGTGATTAGTAGTCATGACTTCAGATCTTTCTTTACACATGTGTAGATACACTTTACACTCTTATCACATGTCCTTATTTGTTATCAGTGCTAGGATTGTGCCTTCGATAGCTAGATTGACATCTCCATTTTGCTGTGAGCTTAACTGTTTTGCACATGTCACGTTTGATGGAATATGAGCTTATATTTTGTCCTTAGGTTTTGTAGGTACGTTCTAAGCAAACCTTCACGAGACTTCAACTCGTCCACTAGGGACACTTAGTGGTTTAAAAGGCTTAGTGCATACGCTAAATGCATTCGAGAGACCAGCGACAGTGGTATAGTTAGGATTTCCTTAGTTTTGTTTTACTTGAGGACAAGTAAAATTCAGGTTTGGGGGTATTTGATGAGTGCCAAATATTGTATATATTTATCCCTTTTTGTTGGCATTTAACTCATCTTTTGTGCATTAATTCTACATTTTATCCCATATTCTGTATTTTCATTGTTTTCAAGAATAAATATTTTTATTAATTAATTTTGCATTTTTAGGTAATAAATAAAGTTCGGATGAGTCGCGGAGCGAAAAGAGCAGAAAAGTAGTGAAAAGCCGGAAGAAATTACGCAAGGAAGCCGCGAAGAATGGTGTGCACAACCTCATTTTCTACACACAAAAGCGCCTCCGTTCTCAGCCATCAGATCAGTTCTCAGAAGCATCCGACGGTCGCTCCTGCATAGAGCATCAAAATCTGAAGTCTCTGCCAAGCACCACAGCGCTGAAATTCCAAGCCTTCAGATTAGATGGTAGTTGAATCCAACGGTCGCTCCATTGCTGTGCATCAAAGTTTGATATCTCCGCCTAATACTACAACACCTAACTCCATCTGGCATCGTTGATTTCGTTGTATCAAAAAATCTGACGGTCGCTACAAGCTTCACTTCACGTCACCGTCCGATCTACCTACCAGCTTCGCATCCAGTGATTCAGCGTCACAGAACATCAAGATTGGATGAAGCCGCCTCACACCCTAGTGACCGAGCACCATCCACCTAACCAAACAACCCCTTCTCCCAACCAGTCGACCTTCCCTTCCACTCAACCCCTCTGCAGAGACACCATGTCCTGCCACCATCTCCTTCACCTCCACTGTCACCACCACACCGCCACCAAACACCACCATACCACCTCCGTCATCATCCTACAC
This sequence comes from Papaver somniferum, assembly GCF_003573695.1. NCBI lineage: Eukaryota > Viridiplantae > Streptophyta > Magnoliopsida > Ranunculales > Papaveraceae > Papaver > Papaver somniferum. The sequence goes on from NC_039365.1 coordinate 65,861,736, forward strand.
ATAATTGAACACCTTCCCCCATCATTCTAGCCCTTTATCCCATCAACTCATTACCTAACCTAAACCCTAGGTTATGGATTGATGGATTAACGTGTGCTAGAGTTGAAATTGGCGCATGAGAAATGGAGTAGGAGCAATTACAAAGCATGGGTTGCGTTCAATTTGATGTGGCTACATCAAATTAGGTGAGAAATTACCAAACCCTAGCTCTGTCAGTTTGGGTGAAAAATTGGGTAGAACCTAAATTGTGTTGTGGGTATAAATTGGGACTATGGGTTGTGTTAGAAACCATGCTTGGATTAGCCGGCATCCAGGACTTTCATGTCCTGTTAATGTTAATGTTTTCTTTAATGTGTTTCAGCTCAATTTCAGTTCATGTTCTTGATTACTATTTTTCTGTTAATGTTGTTTCTTTTTAGTTCAATTTGCTGCTCTGTTAATGCTCCTGTTATTTATGTTAATGTTCATGTTCTGTTAATTCCTGTTTAGTGTGATGTTTCTGTTAATGTTTTTATTTTCATCTCCTGTTAACATGTGTCCTGTTTAGATGTTGTTCATTGTTAGTTCAGTTAGTTGTGTTCATGTTTGTTGTTGCTCACTGTTAGTATCAATTCACTGTCATGTTTAAATTTGCTGTCACAATTGATGGAATGCTAGGCTAGGTATCTGAGAAGCAATGTGCTGATTGTGTAATGGAAGAAATCAGTGCTCAGAGCAAGCTGATTTTCTTGCCATTCCTTGTGTATGCTTAGGATGCAGTGTTGATTGTGCATTGGGAGAAACTAGTGCTTATAGCAAGCTAGTTCTCTTCCCATTCTTTTAGTATATCTCAAGAATGCCTTAGTTTTGCTCCATTTCAGTTTCACTATCATCCCTGCCCTTGGCTTAGGCCTTGGTTCATCTTGTTTTGTTCTTTGCTTTTGCTGTTGCCCTGTATCTTCCCTTTTGTTACTGTTTAGTTTTCATTTGCTTTGTTCCTTGTTTTGCCCTGTGTTGTTTTTGCTTGCACTGCCTTGTCTGTTTCTGCTACACTGCTGCCTCTGCTGTTGTTGCTTCTTCTCTGCTGCTGCAACCCTGTTGCTGCTGCATTGCTTTTCTCCTGCTGTGCATTGCCTTCTCTGTCACTTGTGCTGCTGCCACTTCTTCCCCTGCCTTGCAAACTGTTGCTGCTCACTTGTGCAGCTGCTGTGCAGTCTTACAGTTCCTGCAGCCAAGCAAAGATCAAAGCCAGCTGAGCCCAATTCAGTTCATTGCTGTGCACTCAAGCCCAAAGCTCAACTCAAACTGAAGCCCAATTCAGTCAACTGTGGGCTTAACCAAAGCCCAGTTGTTTAAGACCAAAGCCCAAATTCATTAAGGCCCAATCCAATTCAGGCTTAATCAAAAGCCTAAGTTTAAGGCCAAAGCCCATTTACATTTCAAAGACCAACTGAGCCCAAGCTCAGTTCATTTTATTGTGAACAAACCCATTAGTACTCAAAGCCCAATCTAAGCCAAAAGGCTTCATAGCCCAATAGCAATTTAGGAACCCAATTAGCTAAACACTCCAAAACACACCCGATCTCTGTGGATCGACCCGTACTTGCACGAGCTACAACTGACGACCGTGCACTTGCGGTATTACTGTAGGCCCCCGTTTTCATTGCGCTTCATTTTATACATATCTCCGGGCCCACCAAGTTTTTGGCCCGGGGATAAAATTTCTATACCCTTTTCCAGGCCTGCCAAGTTTTTGTCTCTACACTTTTTCTTTTGGGTTGATCCTCAACTCTTTAGATTGTTAGTGTATGGTGATTTTTTTGTATATAATCCAGTAGATAAAATTTCTTAAAAACCCTTTTGTTCCTTTTGTATATATTTTGCTAATCCAATATGATCTCGGCTGAAATATGTTGGATTTTTGCCTTGAATAACGGAGTTTTAATTCTGCTTTCGCCGTACAATCGGGTATTCTCTCTCCTTTTACTCTACTCAGCATGTCCCTTTCCATATGTTGCATTTTAATTCTTTTCATATTTTGAAACATTGAGGACAATGTTTAGTTTAGGTTTGGGGGTATAGAGTAGATACCACGATAATATGCCATAATTGAAAACGAACTCCTTCTTCTTTTTGAAAAAATTGAAAAATTCCAAAAAAATTAAAAAATCAAAATTCAAAAAAAAAATTAAAAAATTGAAAAAAAATCATAAAAATGGAGCTCATTTACCTTGAAATGTTGACTCTTGTGCAAATATGTATTTTTATTAGGAGTCTTAGTCTAGATATTTAGGCACCCTGATTCTAGCACAATTCACATAGTGATAAGAAATTTGCACGCGCACGATCTACCAATACATGTATAGCCTCATCCTTGAGGTGTTCTATCGGAAGTTTTAGTTTCCAATCACTTTAGAATACTGAACGAAACTTGACTAGCTTGTTCTTTGGTTGGTTGGGATAGAAGGTGGAGGTTACATTAAGAAAGACAACCATCGAATTTAACTGGGTGCATCAAAAAGGGCTACCTCTTGCAAAGTGTCATGTAATCTTTTGTTTCTTTTTGTTATGTATCAAAAGTGTTTCCTTGTAAAAAAAAAAAAAAAAAAAATACAAAAAAAATCAAGTATTGTTCAATTCCATCCTCTCTTGTTCCAAAAATAAAAGAGAGTAGTCAATGTAAATAAGAGTCATGTAAATAGTCATCTTTTGTTGTTTCATTGTAATAAGCAAGGAGGGTGTATGCCATTGATGTACAACGCGAGCAATTGTGAAATACCTCCAACTCATTCACAATTCTCGTAAAGTCCGGACAGCTAGCTAGATTTCGACCTCAGTTCTTAGCCTGAGAAACTATCTCTTGGTGATTAGTAGTCATGACTTCAGATCTTTCTTTACACATGTGTAGATACACTTTACACTCTTATCACATGTCCTTATTTGTTATCAGTGCTAGGATTGTGCCTTCGATAGCTAGATTGACATCTCCATTTTGCTGTTAGCTTAAACTGTTTTGCACATGTCACGTTTGATGGAATCTGAGCTTATATTTTGACCTAGAACTTTGTAGGTACGTTCTAAGCAAACCTTCACGAGACTTCAACTCGTCCACTAGGGACACTTAGTGGTTTAAAAGGCTTAGTGCATACGCTAAATGCATTCGAGAGACCAGCGACAGTGGTATAGTTAGGATTTCCTTAGTTTTGTTTTACTTGAGGACAAGTAAAATTCAGGTTTGGGGGTATTTGATGAGTGCTAAATATTGTATATATTTATCCCTTTTTGTTGGCATTTTAACTCATCTTTTGTGCATTAATTCTACATTTTATCCCATATTCTGTATTTTCATTGTTTTCAAGAATAAATATTTTTATTAATTAATTCTGCATTTTTAGGTAATAAATAAAGTTCGGATGAGTCGCGGAGCGAAAAGAGCAGAAAAGTAGTGAAAAGCCGGGAGAAATTACGCAAGGAAACCGCGAAGAATGGTGCGCACAACCTCATTTTCTACACACAAAAGCGCCTCCGTTCTCAGCCATCAGATCATTTCTCAGAAGCATCCGACGGTCGCTCCTTCATAGAGCATCAAAATCTGAAGTCTCTGCCGAGCACCACAGCGCTGAAATTCCAAGCCTTCAGATTAGATGGTAGTTGAATCCAACAGTCGCTCCATTGCTGTTCATCAAAGTTTGATATCTCCGCCTAACACTACAACACCTAACTCCATCTGGCATCGTTGATTTTGTTGTATCATATAATCTAGCGGTCGCTACAAGCTTGCCTCCGCATCACCGTCCGATCTACCTACCATCTTCGCATCTCGCAGCTCAGAGTCACAGAACATCAAGACTCGATGCATTCGCCTCACACCCTAGCACCCTTGCCCTACCACCTAACCAAACACGCCCCCTACCCCAAACACAGTCGAGCCTCTCCTCCATCTTCTCCACAGCAGAGAACCACCGTACACCACCACCTTCTCCACCTCTGCCACCAACTCACTGCCACCACCACACCTCCACCATCATCACCCTATCACCCAACAACCAAAACCCATCTCACCCCTAGCCCTCTAGTTCCCTATTTTCTCATTTTTTCACGCTTCTCTTCCTGAAACCCTAGGCGTGAAAAAATTGATAAATTAGGTAACCTAGAGTTGCAATTAGAGCATGGGAATGGAGTAGGAGCAATTACAAAGCATGGGTCGACGATTTCAAGGACCAATTTCACAGAAATTAGGTAAACCTAATTCAACTGATTTTTGGGGAAGAACCCTAATTTTGTATTTAGGGAAATTGTGTTGTGGACTATATATATGGGTGTGGGTATGATGTAAAAAACATGCTTGGATTAGCCGGCATCCAGGACTTTCATGTCCTGTTAATGTTAATGTTTTCTTTAATGTGTTTCAGCTCAATTTCAGTTCATGTTCTTGATTACTATTTTTCTGTTAATGTTGTTTCTTTTTAGTTCAATTTGCTGCTCTGTTAATGCTCCTGTTATTTATGTTAATGTTCATGTTCTGTTAATTCCTGTTTAGTGTGATGTTTCTGTTAATGTTTTTATTTTCATCTCCTGTTAACATGTGTCCTGTTTAGATGTTGTTCATTGTTAGTTCAGTTAGTTGTGTTCATGTTTGTTGTTGCTCACTGTTAGTATCAATTCACTGTCATGTTTAAATTTGCTGTCACAATTGATGGAATGCTAGGCTAGGTATCTGAGAAGCAATGTGCTGATTGTGTAATGGAAGAAATCAGTGCTCAGAGCAAGCTGATTTTCTTGCCATTCCTTGTGTATGCTTAGGATGCAGTGTTGATTGTGCATTGGGAGAAACTAGTGCTTATAGCAAGCTAGTTCTCTTCCCATTCTTTTAGTATATCTCAAGAATGCCTTAGTTTTGCTCCATTTCAGTTTCACTATCATCCCTGCCCTTGGCTTAGGCCTTGGTTCATCTTGTTTTGTTCTTTGCTTTTGCTGTTGCCCTGTTGTATCTTCCCTTTTGTTACTGTTTAGTTTTCATTTGCTTTGTTCCTTGTTTTGCCCTGTGTTGTTTTTGCTTGCAATGCCTTGTCTGTTTCTGCTACACTGCTGCCTCTGCTGTTGTTGCTTCTTCTCTGCTGCTGCAACCCTGTTGCTGCTGCATTGCTTTTCTCCTGCTGTGCATTGCCTTCTCTGTCACTTGTGCTGCTGCCACTTCTTCCCCTGCCTTGCAAACTGTTGCTGCTCACTTGTGCAGCTGCTGTGCAGTCTTACAGTTCCTGCAGCCAAGCAAAGATCAAAGCCAGCTGAGCCCAATTCAGTTCATTGCTGTGCACTCAAGCCCAAAGCTCAACTCAAACTGAAGCCCAATTCAGTCAACTGTGGGCTTAACCAAAGCCCAGTTGTTTAAGACCAAAGCCCAAATTCATTAAGGCCCAATCCAAGTCAGGCTTAATCAAAAGCCTAAGTTTAAGGCCAAAGCCCATTTGCACTTCAAAGACCAACTGAGCCCAAGCTCAGTTCATTTTATTGTTATCAAACCCATTAGTACTTAAAGCCCAATTTAAGCCAAAAGGCTTCTAAGCCCAAAGCAAATCTAGGAACCCAATTAGCTAAAACACTTCCAAAACACACCCGATCTCTGTGGATCGACCCGTACTTGCACGAGCTACAACCGACGACCGTGCACTTGCGGTATTACTGTAGGCCCCCGTTTTTATTGCGCTCATTTTTATACATATCTCCGGGTCCACCAAGTTTTTGGCGCCGCTGCCGGGGATTGGTGCTGTGTTTTATCTGTGTTTTTTTAGCTATTTTGTATTTCATTTCATAGCATTTGCATCTGCATCTGCTTCACTTCATTTGTTGTTGGACCTGCTAATCTGAACCTGTTTTTCCTCTGCTGGGACGCCACCAAGGAAAAGAACCAAAACCCAACTGGGTTTTTGCAACAATATCAGAGCAGCTGGGCTGTGCTAGAAAGGTAAGCCTAAACCCATTTCATTGAGAGAACCCAACCTGTGGGCTTCCAAATTTCTTTAATTGTGGGCTTGTAATAATTAACCCAATCTTTTGGGCTTTTTATTTTTCTATTTTGGGTTTGTAATAATTTTTTTTTTTTTGGGCTTGTTGTTTAATTTGTGGGCTTGTATTTATTTTGTGTGGGCTTGTTTAAATTCTTCCATTGGACTTGTATTTTGGACTCTGGGTTTAAACCCAGCTGAGCTTATAACTGACTGTGGACTTGTATTCCACTCAAGAGTGGACCTCGAAACCAAAGTTTTAAAACAAACGTCGGGCCTTAACCAACTGGGCCAAATTCAACTTTCAAAGTTAAAACTTGGATTTTCGTAGGCCGCAGCCTTCATTTCATTAGAGGCTTGCACAGTGGGCTTGCTCCCATTCAAAAACCAAATTTTATTTTCTTTCTTTAAAAAAAAAAAAAAAAAAAAAAAAAAAAAAAAAAAATCAAAATTTTCTTTTGCTCCCATTTTAAACCAAACTTTTCTTTTATAGCCCATCAAAACCAAAATTTTCCCATTTAAAACCAAATAGTGGGCTTTGTGTCATTTCAAAATGGACCAACCTCATGCTCTCCATGAATACATGTATCCATCAATACAAATTCCATTATCATGTATTGTCTTACCTCAAACCAATAACCCTTTTAAAATAAATGCAAGCATGATACAAATACTTCCTATATTTCGAGGGTTCGATTCTGAGAACCCCTATACTCATGTAAGGGAGTTTGAACAAATTTGTCGGACTATGCAACCTGATCACATGTCCGAAGACTCTCTGAAATTGCGTTTGTTTACATTTTCTTTAAAGGAAAGGGCCAAAACATGGTTTTACGGTTTGAGACCACAATCAATCACCACTTGGGAACAACTCACTAATCAATTTTTCCAAAAATTTTTTCCACACCATAGGACCATCGCTATTCGTCAAAATATCAATTGTTTTGTCCAATTGGATGAGGAAACTGTTTTTCACTATTTCGAACGTTTTAATGATTTGTTGAGTGAATGTCCGCACCATGGAATTGAGAAGTGGAGACTTGTCGTCATCCTCTATGAGGGACTAGACTTTAAATCTCGAACCATGGTTGAATCTATGTGTAATGGTGAGTTTATTGATAAATCTGTGGATGATGCATGGAATTTTTTAGCCGAGATTGCAGAGAAAACCCATCAATGGGAATCCGTTAGAGAAACAGGAACAACACCACATGATATGAATCATCCCCATGAATTAGAGTTTTATTCTTGTAATAGCTCCGACCTTAGGATTGAAAATTATCCTAGATTGCAAAATTCCTATCATGATGATGATTATGATGTTATGTTAGAAGAACATGTCTATACTGAAAATGTTATGGAACCTTTGGGTTCAAATACATTAGGCTTCTCTGCCCCGACCTTAATGCATGATATTTCTTCTAGTATTCCATGTGATGTTTCCCCTGATGTGCCGATACACGAGAATAAATCTGTTGATGATGTTGATAATTCTGATTGTAATCTTGCCAATTTGATTGACGATTGTGAGCATGATGTGACATGTGTAGATGAGTTAGAAGATTTTGATTTGATTGATAATGATATGCCTATTCTTCTACCTAAGTCACAATCTGATGGCCTTCCACCCAACCTAGATTTGGTTTGTACCAATATTGTAAAACCAATTTTTCTGAAAATTCCTAATCTAGGATTGGAACTGTGTGCTTCCCAAGCCCTCTTGGACTATTTTGCTTCAAAATATAACACTTTTAAAGAGCCACAGTTGGAAATTGCATGTTTGCCCATCCCGAAAACAGTCCATTATGAGTTAGACCTTTTGAATCCTGAACCCCTAAAATTGTTAGATTTTGTGCTTAAAAGTAAACCTGTTGAACAATTTAGGTTTAGAGGTGATTCATTCGGTTTTTCACTCTCATTCCCATTTAAGTCCAATTTTAGTGTTGTGAAACTTCCTTTGTCTCTACACTTCGTCTTTTGGGTTGATCCTCAACTCTTTAGATTGTTAGTGTATGGTGAATTTTTTGTATATAATCCAGTAGATAAAATTTTAAAAACCCTTTTGTTCCTTTTGTATATATTTTTGCTAATCCAATATGATCTCGGCTGAAATATGTTGGATTTTTGCCTTAAATAACGGAGTTTTAAGTCTGCTTTCGCCGAAATCGGGTATTCTCTCTCCTTTTACTCTACTCAGCATGTCCCTTTCCATATTTGCATTTTAATTCTTTCCATGTTTTGAAACATTGAGGACAATGTTTAGTTTAGGTTTGGGGGTATAGAGTAGATGCCACGATAATATGCTATAATTGAAAACAAACTCCTTGTTTTTGAAAAAATTGAAAAATTCCAAAAAAATTAAAAAATCAAAATTCAAAAAAATTAAAAAATTAAAAAAAAAAA
>NC_039365.1:65870129-65916382 GCF_003573695.1 Papaver somniferum
TCAATTCCATCATCTCTTGTTCCAAAAATAAAAAGAGAATTGTCAATGTAAATAAGAGTCATGTAAATAGTCATCTTTTGTTGTTTCTTTGTAATAAGCAAGGAGGGTGTATGCCATTGATGTACAACGCGAGCAATTGTGAAATACCTCCAACTCATTCACAATTCTCGTAAAGTCCGGACAGCTAGCTAGATTTCGACCTCAGTTCTTAGCCTGAGAAACTATCTCTTGGTGATTAGTAGTCATGACTTCAGATCTTTCTTTACACATGTGTAGATACACTTTACACTCTTATCACATGTCCTTATTTGTTATCAGTGCTAGGATTGTGCCTTCGATAGCTAGATTGACATCTCCATTTTGCTGTGAGCTTAACTGTTTTGCACATGTCACGTTTGATGGAATCTGAGCTTATATTTTGTCCTTAGGTTTTGTAGGCACACCTCTGGTAAACCTTCACGAGACTTCAACTCATCCACTAGGGACACTTAGTGGTTTAAAAGGCTTAGTGCATACGCTAAATGCATTCGAGAGACCAGCGACAGTGGTATAGTTAGGATTTCCTTAGTTTTGTTTTACTTGAGGACAAGTAAAATTCAGGTTTGGGGGTATTTGATGAGTGCCAAATATTGTATATATTTATCCCTTTTTGTTGGCATTTAACTCATCTTTTGTGCATTAATTCTACATTTTATCCCATATTCTGTATTTTCATTGTTTTCAAGAATAAATATTTTTATTAATTAATTTTGCATTTTTAGGTAATAAATAAAGTTCGGATGAGTCGCGGAGCGAAAAGAGCAGAAAAGTAGTGAAAAGCCGGAAGAAATTACGCAAGGAAGCCGCGAAGAATGGTGTGCACAACCTCATTTTCTACACACAAAAGCGCCTCCGTTCTCAGCCATCAGATCAGTTCTCAGAAGCATCCGATGGTCGCTCCTGCATAGAGCATCAAAATCTGAAGTCTCTGCCAAGCACCACAGCGCTGAAATTCCAAGCCTTCAGATTAGATGGTAGTTGAATCCAACGGTCGCTCCATTGCTGTGCATCAAAGTTTGATATCTCCGCCTAACACTACAACACCTAACTCCATCTGGCATCGTTGATTTCGTTGTATCAAAAAATCTGACGGTCGCTACAAGCTTCACTTCACGTCACCGTCCGATCTACCTACCAGCTTCGCATCCAGTGATTCAGCGTCACAGAACATCAAGATTGGATGAAGCCGCCTCACACCCTAGTGACCGAGCACCATCCACCTAACCAAACAACCCCTTCTCCCAACCAGTCGACCTTCCCTTCCACTCAACCCCTCTGCAGAGACACCATGTCCTGCCACCATCTCCTTCACCTCCACTGTCACCACCACACCGCCACCAAACACCACCATACCACCTCCGTCATCATCCTACACATAATTGAACACCTTCCCCCATCATTCTAGCCCTTTATCCCATCAACTCATTACCTAACCTAAACCCTAGGTTATGGATTGATGGATTAACGTGTGCTAGAGTTGAAATTGGCGCATGAGAAATGGAGTAGGAGCAATTACAAAGCATGGGTTGCGTTCAATTTGATGTGGCTACATCAAATTAGGTGAGAAATTACCAAACCCTAGCTCTGTCAGTTTGGGTGAAAAATTGGGTAGAACCTAAATTGTGTTGTGGGTATAAATTGGGACTATGGGTTGTGTTAGAAACCATGCTTGGATTAGCCGGCATCCAGGACTTTCATGTCCTGTTAATGTTAATGTTTTCTTTAATGTGTTTCAGCTCAATTTCAGTTCATGTTCTTGATTACTATTTTTCTGTTAATGTTGTTTCTTTTTAGTTCAATTTGCTGCTCTGTTAATGCTCCTGTTATTTATGTTAATGTTCATGTTCTGTTAATTCCTGTTTAGTGTGATGTTTCTGTTAATGTTTTTATTTTCATCTCCTGTTAACATGTGTCCTGTTTAGATGTTGTTCATTGTTAGTTCAGTTAGTTGTGTTCATGTTTGTTGTTGCTCACTGTTAGTATCAATTCACTGTCATGTTTAAATTTGCTGTCACAATTGATGGAATGCTAGGCTAGGTATCTGAGAAGCAATGTGCTGATTGTGTAATGGAAGAAATCAGTGCTCAGAGCAAGCTGATTTTCTTGCCATTCCTTGTGTATGCTTAGGATGCAGTGTTGATTGTGCATTGGGAGAAACTAGTGCTTATAGCAAGCTAGTTCTCTTCCCATTCTTTTAGTATATCTCAAGAATGCCTTAGTTTTGCTCCATTTCAGTTTCACTATCATCCCTGCCCTTGGCTTAGGCCTTGGTTCATCTTGTTTTGTTCTTTGCTTTTGCTGTTGCCCTGTATCTTCCCTTTTGTTACTGTTTAGTTTTCATTTGCTTTGTTCCTTGTTTTGCCCTGTGTTGTTTTTGCTTGCACTGCCTTGTCTGTTTCTGCTACACTGCTGCCTCTGCTGTTGTTGCTTCTTCTCTGCTGCTGCAACCCTGTTGCTGCTGCATTGCTTTTCTCCTGCTGTGCATTGCCTTCTCTGTCACTTGTGCTGCTGCCACTTCTTCCCCTGCCTTGCAAACTGTTGCTGCTCACTTGTGCAGCTGCTGTGCAGTCTTACAGTTCCTGCAGCCAAGCAAAGATCAAAGCCAGCTGAGCCCAATTCAGTTCATTGCTGTGCACTCAAGCCCAAAGCTCAACTCAAACTGAAGCCCAATTCAGTCAACTGTGGGCTTAACCAAAGCCCAGTTGTTTAAGACCAAAGCCCAAATTCATTAAGGCCCAATCCAATTCAGGCTTAATCAAAAGCCTAAGTTTAAGGCCAAAGCCCATTTGCACTTCAAAGACCAACTGAGCCCAAACTCAGTTCATTTTATTGTTATCAAACCCATTAGTACTTAAAGCCCAATTTAAGCCAAAAGGCTTCTAAGCCCAAAGCAAATCTAGGAACCCAATTAGCTAAAACACTTCCAAAACACACCCGATCTCTGTGGATCGACCCGTACTTGCACGAGCTACAACCGACGACCGTGCACTTGCGGTATTACTGTAGGCCCCCGTTTTTCTGCGCATAATTTTATACATATCTCCGGGCCCACCAAGTTTTTGGCCGGGGATAATTTTTAGGACCTTTTCAAAGCCTACCAAGTTTTTGGCGCCGCTGCCGGGGATTGGTGCTGTGTTTTATCTGTGTTTTTCTTTAGCTATTTTGTATTTCATTTCATAGCATTTGCATCTGCATCTGCTTCATTTCATTTGCTGTTGGACCTGCTGATTCTGAACCTGTTTTTCCTCTGCTGGGACGCCACCAAGGAAAAGAACCAAAACCCAACTGGGTTTTTGCAACAATATCAGAGCAGCTGGGCTGTGCTACAAAGGTAAGCCTAAACCCATTCAATTGAGAGAACCCAACCTGTGGGCTTCCAAATTTATTTAATTGTGGGCTTGTAATAATTAACCCAATTTTTTGGGCTTTTTATTTTTCTATTTTGGGTTTGTAATAATTTATTTGTGGGCTTGTTGTTTAATTTGTGGGCTTGTATTTATTTTGTGTGGGCTTGTTTAAATTCTTTCATTGGACTTGTATTTTGGACTCTGGGTTTAAACCCAGCTGAGCTTGTAACCGATTGTGGGCTTGTTTCCACTCAAGAGTGGACCTCGAAACCAAAGTTTTAAAACAAACGTCGGGCCTTAACCAACTGGGCCAAATTAAATTTTCAAAATTAAAACTTAGTGTTTCGTGGGCCGCAGCCTTCCTCCCATTCCATTAGAGGACCAACAGTGGGCTTGCTCCCAATTTCAAAAACCAAAAATTTCTCCCATAAAAACCAAAGTTTTCCAAATGTTTCCCTAAAAAACCAAAAATTTTCTTTTTCCCATCAAAGCCAAATGTCTCCCGACAAAACCAAATTTTTCCCAAAAAGTCCAATCCCATTAAAAACCAAATTTTCTTGTAGATAATGTGTTAGTTAAATTTCCTTTTGTATATATTTTGTGCTCATCCATTGTGACTCCGAATATGTTGGAGTTTTGCCTTGGATAACAGAGTTTTAATTCTGCTTTCGCCGAAATCGGGTATTCTCTCTCCTTTTACTCTACTCAGCATGTCCCTTTCCATATGTTGCATTTTAATTCTTTCCATATTTTGAAACATTGAGGACAATGTTTAGTTTAGGTTTGGGGGTATAGAGTAGATACCACGATAATATGCTATAATTAAAAACGAACTCCTTCTTCTTTTTGAAAAAAGTGAAAAATTCCAAAAAAATTTAAAAAATCAAAATTCAAAAAAATTTAAAAAATCAAAATTCAAAAAAATTAAAAAATTAAAAATCATAAAAAATGGAGCTCATTTACCTTGAAATGTTGACTCTTGTGCAAATATGTATTTTTATTAGGAGTCTTAGTCTAGATATTTAGGCACCCTGATTCTAGCACAATTCACATAGTGATAAGAAATTTGCACGCGCACGATCTACCAATACATGTATGGCCTCGATCTTCAAGGTGTTTGATAGGAAGTTACGATTGCCAATCACTTTAGAATACTGAACGAAACTTGACTAGCTTGTTCTTTGGTTGGTTGGGATAGAAGGTGGAGGTTACATTAAGAAAGACAACCATCGAATTTAACTGGGTGCATCAAAAAGGGCTACCTCTTGCAAAGTGTCATGTAATCTTTTGTTCCCTTTTGTATATGTATCAAAAGTGTTTCCTTGTTCAAAAAAACGATGTATATATTCAGAAAAAAAAAATATCAGAAAAATCCAAAAAAATCAAGTATTTATCAATTCCATCATCTCTTGTTCCAAAAATAAAAAGAGATTTGTCAATGTAAATAAGAGTCATGTAAAGAGTTCTTTTGTGTTTCGTTGTAATAAGCAAGGAGGGTGTATGCCATTGATGTACAACGCGAGTAATTGTGAAATACCTCCAACTCATTCACAATTCTCGTAAAGTCCGGACAGCTAGCTAGATTTCGACCTCAGTTCTTAGCCTGAGAAACTATCTCTTGGTGATTAGTAGTCATAACTTCAGATCTTTCTTTACACATGTGTAGATACACTTTACACTCTTATCACATGTCTTTTTTTGTTATCAGTGCTAGGATTGTGCCTTCGATAGCTAGATTGACATCTCCATTTTGCTGTGAGCTTAAACTGTTTTGCACATGTCACGTTTGATGGAATCTGAGCTTATACTTTGTCCTTAGGTTTTGTAGGCACACCTCTGGTAAACCTTCACGAGACTTCAACTCGTCCACTAGGGACACTTAGTGGTTTAAAAGGCTTAGTGCATACGCTAAATGCATTCGAGAGACCAGCGACAGTGGTATAGTTAGGATTTCCTTAGTTTTGTTTTACTTGAGGACAAGTAAAATTCAGGTTTGGGGGTATTTGATGAGTGCCAAATATTGTATATATTTATCCCTTTTTGTTGGCAATTTAACTCATCTTTTATGCATTAATTCTATATTTTATCCCATATTCTGTATTTTCATTGTTTTCAAGAATAAATATTTTTATTAATTAATTTTGCACTTTTAGGTAATAAATAAAGTTCGGATGAGTCGCGGAGCGAAAAGAGCAGAAAAGTAGTGAAAAGCCGGGAGAAATTACGCAAGGAAGCCGCGAAGAATGGTGCGCACAACCTCATTTTCTACACACAAAAGCGCCTCCGTTCTCAGCCATCAGATCAGTTCTCAGAAGCATCCGACGGTCGCTCCTGCATAGAGCATCAAAATCTGAAGTCTCTGCCAAGCACCACAGCGCTGAAATTCCAAGCCTTCAGATTAGATGGTAGTTGAATCCAACGGTCGCTCCATTGCTGTGCATTAAAGTTTGATATCTCCGCCTAACACTACAACACCTAACTCCATCTGGCATCGTTGATTTCGTTGTATCAAAAAATCTAGCGGTCTCTACAAGCTTCACTCCGCATCACCGTCTGATTCACCTACCAGCTTCGCATCTCGCGGCCCATATCACGAAACATCAAGACTAGATGAATTCGCTCAACACTCTATCACCCGAGCCCTACCACCTAACCAAACAACCCCCTTCTCCCATTCTATCGAACCCATCTACCACCATCACCCCCCTCTCTGCAGAACCACCTCCTTCCCTGCCGCACCACCATCATCACCACCACTCCTGCAACAGCCACCAAACCACCAACTCTCCACAACAACCACAACCCATCACTACTATCATCACCCCTATCACCTATTACTCTATTTCAACAACTCCACCATCCTCTTCACTGTTAGGATTGGATTTGGTGAATTAGATTGATAGATGAAGCAATTGGAGGCGTGGATAGCAGCAGGAGCGTCAGAGGAAGAATGGGTCGTCGCACATGGGAGGAATTGTGCCATAAAATTAGGTAATTTGCAAAACCTAATTTCACTGAATTTGGGGGAAAATTGGGGAAAACCCTAATGATGTAATTGGGTATAAATTGGGACTATGGGTTGTGTTAGAAACCATGTTGGGATTAGCCTGCATCCAGAACTGCTAAGTTCTGTTAATTTTCATGTTACAGCTCAATTTCAGTTGTTTTATTTTTCAATTTCATGTCCTGTTTAATTTCAATTCTGTTCATTGTTTGTGTTCATTGTTGATGTTTATGTTCATTGTTATGTTAAACTTGCTAAACTTGCTTGCTGTTAGTTAAATGTTCATTGTTAATACTTGTGTCCTGTTAATGCATTTCATTCCTGTTGATGTTTGTTACATGTTCACTGTTGTGTTTACTGTGCTGTTACATATGAAGGAATGCTAGGCTAGATACATCTTTGAAGCTTTGTGCTGATTGTGTAATGGAAGAAATCAGTGCTTAAAGCAAGCTGATTTTCTTGCCATTCCCTGTGTATGCTTAGGATGCAGTGTTGATTGTGCATTGGGAGAAACTAGTGCTTATAGCAAGCTAGTTCTCTTCCCATTCTTTTAGTATATCTCAAGAATGCCTTAGTTTTGCTCCATTTCAGTTTCACTATCATCCCTGCCCTTGGCTTAGGCCTTGGTTCATCTTGTTTTGTTCTTTGCTTTTGCTGTTGCCCTGTTGTATCTTCCCTTTTGTTACTGTTTAGTTTTCATTTGCTTTGTTCCTTGTTTTGCCCTGTGTTGTTTTTGCTTGCACTGCCTTGTCTGTTTCTGCTACACTGCTGCCTCTGCTGTTGTTGCTTCTTCTCTGCTGCTGCAACCCTGTTGCTGCTGCATTGCTTTTCTCCTGCTGTGCATTGCCTTCTCTGTCACTTGTGCTGCTGCCACTTCTTCCCCTGCCTTGCAAACTGTTGCTGCTCACTTGTGCAGCTGCTGTGCAGTCTTACAGTTCCTGCAGCCAAGCAAAGATCAAAGCCAGCTGAGCCCAATTCAGTTCATTGCTGTGCACTCAAGCCCAAAGCTCAACTCAAACTGAAGCCCAATTCAGTCAACTGTGGGCTTAACCAAAGCCCAGTTGTTTAAGACCAAAGCCCAAATTCATTAAGGCCCAATCCAAGTCAGGCTTAATCAAAAGCCTAAGTTTAAGGCCAAAGCCCATTTGCACTTCAAAGACCAATTGAGCCCAAGCTCAGTTCATTTTATTGTTATCAAACCCATTAGTACTTAAAGCCCAATTTAAGCCAAAAGGCTTCTAAGCCCAAAGCAAATCTAGGAACCCAATTAGCTAAAACACTTCCAAAGCACACCCGATCTCTGTGGATCGACCCGTACTTGCACGAGCTACAACCGACGACCGTGCACTTGCGGTATTACTGTAGGCCCCCGTTTTTATTGCGCTCATTTTTATACATATCTCCGGGTCCACCACAAACCCAACACCCTGATTTGAAACTCTCGAATTTCTTTCTTTCACTTCGACCGGATCTCTCGCTATGTTGTGCCTCTATTTCTCTTTCTCAATTTCAACAGCACCAAAACAAACCCTAATTTCTTCATTATTATCTCATTCACTAACAGCTCGGCTTCGATCTAAGAACTTGAGTTATAACTGTCGGAGAATCTCACAGAAACCCCATCTCCAATCGATGGCTATTCCATCATCTTTTCTATCTCGGATTCATTCTCTCAATTTCACCTCTCGGTTCTGCTTATGGTTGCGCAACTTTTCTTCCTTCTTAATTTCAGGTGCAAGGATAAATGAGAGTAATGGGACACTTTATCGATTCCAGGGTTACAAATGATTGGGGTGGATTTAGACACCCCACTGTATAAGAACCACCCAACTGGAAATCCCCTTATCTTCAGCTTGACTGTATTTAGTACTCCTCCAAATAGAGTTGCCCCTTAACCTTGATTGGTCTCTAGATAGTGTTCGCCCATGAAATGACAATTTTGTTCTTTTTGCTCTTATTGAATGATTTCTTCTTCTTTTCGTCCGCATGACTTCAGAGTAGCTATAAAACTCAAAACACGCGTAAAATACATAATTTACAAGAAAAATAGCAGAGAAAGCATAAACAATAGATAATAAATAGGATGTATTCTACACCCTATCAAGCGGCTTAATGCAGTGTGGTGTTCAATCTGGACTAGGTCCCGGGGGTTTTTCTGCATTTGCGGTTTCCTCGTTAACAAATTTTTTGGTGTCTGTGTTATTTCTATTTCGCATTATATTTTGTTATATAATTGAAATATCACAGTTTGTGCGTTAAGAGCAATCAATTAAAATATCCAACCTTTGGTTGTTGATTTAAATTGATTGACACTTGGATATTGGTCTTTGGTACCATCCAAATTCATCTCTCTAGTATTTTATAAAGACTCGCATATTTCCATTTGCTTGAGTAAAGATCAAATCGAGAGATTGAGATATTAACTCTTTGATATACTTTTATCTAGATTGAGTCTCGCTGTCTAGTTGATTCTCTAGAAAGTATATTGGAGTTGGTCCATACAGATTGCTAATCGACATATTGGGTGAGGTTGTTAGACTCCCGCTTTTTCAGCAACTGTACCTTAATTGGTGCGAGACTTGGTTAGGGCTCATCTACATTCCATTCTGAAGTTAACTTGTAGTAGTCTAGTGTCTTAGCGTCTTAATACAATGTGGTGTTCAAATCTGGACTAGGTCCCGGTGTTTTTCTGCATTTGCGGTTTCCTCGTTAACAAAATTTCTGGTGTCTGTGTTATTTCTTTTCCGTATTATATTTGTTTATATAAATGAAATATCACAGGTTGTGCGTAGTTCAATCAGTTGACAAATCCGACCTTGTTTGTTTGATAGAACTTGATTGACACTTGGGTGTTGCTCTTTGGTACCATCCAAATTATTTTTCATATCAATTAGGCTCGCAGATTTCTATCTGTTTGATTTGCCGATTGTATTGAGAAAGAGATAAAAACTCTTTGATATAATTCTTGATTGAGTGTCGCTTTTAAGTTAGTGCTCTCGGAATTAAATTGGAGTTTAGTCTATACGGATGACCGAATTAATTATTGGGTGTGGTTGTGATACCCCTTCTTTTTCAATTGGTATCAGAGCAGGTAAACACACTAAGACCTCATAAATTTGTGTTAGTATTAATCTGACTCTATGGACATAAGTGCTATCTCCATAAACGCACCACCAGATCTAGGGGATTCAGATATCTCTTCCATGAATGATTTGATAAAATTTGTAGATGAGATTCTTACTAAACCTCCACCAGGTTTAAAATCTCTTGAAGTAGTGTCAGGGATTGAAAAGCAACTTGATAATATCTCTCGTGATGTTGAGATGGTTATCCAGAAAGAACAAAATTCTCTTGATAGGCTAAATAATGTGATGATGAAAAATGTTCATGTTGAAGTCGACATTGATTTGTTGATATGAGTGTCCTACTCCTGTCATGTGTAGCACTGAGAGTTGTAAACTGGATATGATACAAAAGGGGTACAAGTCTCATATAGCTGAGAAAATCTTCTTGGAACATGACTCATCTCAATGGTCAATCCCTGATGTATCATGTCTGATTAATAGTGTTGTGTTTCTTAGTAAAAACGTAAAGATGTCTCAACAAGAAAGTTTCCTTTCAAAGTACTATATGTCGTCTCCATACACTATTAGTAAAGAGATGGAAGTCAAGATATCAAGAATACAAAAAGAGTATTTTTTTTGTGTTCTCCTAAAGTATTATAAGGCTCTTGAAAATTCAGACTCGTGGGTTTTCCTCAACTCATCTTGGTATAAATGTAGCTGTAAGGAAGTTCTCTCGTGGAGTCATGCTGTCATAAATCTGAATGACTATACTCTCATATTTTTGTCAAAAACTCCCATGGAGCATTGCTTCATGGAAACATTCTTTTTATCATTCTCAAATTGCAATTTATTGAGCTAAAAATATTTATTTTTGAGAATTGATAATCAACCAAAACCGTGAAGATGTTTACCACATGTGCCGTGTGCGTACTGTGAACGTGGACTCGAACCTGAACGGGTTAAATCTAGTTCCGGAACTATGTGGTCGGTTCAAATACCATTCTACCTTCATATAAAAAGAGAAAATCCTCTCTCGTTTGTGTCACCACCTTCTCTTCTCAAACTGTTCGAGAATCTAAGAAGGAAAACCCAAGGTTCGCCTACGTCCATCTTCTTCTCCTTCATTTCTTAATCATTTTATGTTCTGTTTAAGCCATTAGATTCAGGAGAAGTTTTTGTACCTTGGGTCAAGAATGTTTTTTATTGTAATCATTGTTTCGGAACTCCACTATTACCAAAATTTCGGGTAACACCATTAACAACGGTTCAAGAACCTTGTAAGTTCTCCAACAAATATTTTAGTCTCTTTTATAATTAGAATGGCGTCTAGAAAGAGAATTAGTCGTGGTGAGAGTTCAAATACTCAAAATCGTGATAATTCATATTTATTTCCAAGCATGCAAACTAAGTTCGTCAACATGGAGGCTTTCGACCTTTATATCGAGTATAGTACCAAAACTCCTATTATGGAGAGAACATATGATGCATCAAAACTTAGGGTAGAACATCTTTCTGAATTTTTTGAAAATCATGTTTGGGGTATAATTCATCATCCTATGGGAACAACTCATATAGAAATGATAGCTCGATTTTATGCGAATTTACATGAGCCAGATTTGGTTAACTGCACCTTCAAAACCATTGTAAAAAATGAAGTTATTTTCGTGAATCGTAAAATCATTGATGGTCTCTTGAATTTGTCCCGGGTTGGTGATTTCCAATTACCACAACCTGAAATATTGAGGCCTACCCTAAATGAGCTTGCAAAATTTCTTTTTACAACGGATGTAACCTAGAAGGATGGTAAGATTGATGTTCATGATGCTGAGATGTTTCTTAAGGATGCCGTGGAAAACTTGATGCCTAGCACAATTGACAAGCAATTGTAGAACAGGTCTCTTATTGAACTTGTCTACTATATTGTACAAGGGAGTGATATCGACTTCTGTGGCCTTATTATTCGTCAGATGATAAGTGTAAGACAGAGAAGACTCCAGGATTTCCTTGTCTCATTTCAAGGATTCGTAGTCAGTACATCATTACTCCTTTTGGAACCAACCTTGGAGGACCAAAAGTCTTAACCATGGCAAGCATCGGAAAGATAAGAAGAAATCTAGCTAGAACTTCATCTCAAAATCCTGAGTTTATCCGTTTTCAACAACAAGTTGAATGCTTGCAGGAGCAAGTGGATTATGCTTTGGAAGCTCATCCAGAACTGGTTGAACCGTTTGATGAAATTGCTAAGGACTTTTATAGCAACTTGGATTAACTGGTTTTTCATGTTTGTTATGTCGTTATGTTTTGTTCTCTTATGATGTTTCTGTTAAACTTCTTATGTCGAACTTATTAAAAATGTTATCTTGTAATGGTTCTAATAACTTTAATGGTATTTTATCTTTGAATGATTTTATCTTTCAATTAAATTGCTAAATGTGTTAAATCCACAACAAGTTTAGCTGAATATGCTCAAAAGTTAATTAAGTCTATTATGTCTTTATGCAAATATTGATAAAAGATAAAATGAACTTTTGAAAAATTCCGCAGTATTGATCTTTCCCTGATCCAATTTTATGTGAAAGTATTGTATGGTTCCGTAATTTTTCTTATGGTGAGTGTTTCTGATTAAATTAATCAATAAGATCTTCTTGTGGTTGATTTATTCGAGTTTACTGGATACAAATTCATGTGATTTGTCCGAAGAAATCCTTCTTTTCTTGTAAAAGTAAGGTCGCTTATGTTGTTTTCTTGGGAATGACACAAATGGGGGAGAGTTCTTAATTGAACTTGTACTTAATTGATATATATTTATGGGGAGTGCGTCTGTGGAATATTGTAGGCGTTATCTTGTATCTTTATAAACTCCTCGATGAATACACTAAGTTTCGACTATGTGAAATCATCGAAACAAAGTTGATATGTTCTCTTTTAGTCATGAAGTATCTTTTTGAAAATTTCATTATGATTTTGTAGTTTTCGTACCTTTGCCAATTTATATTGACAAAAAGGGAGAGAATTATTTGGTAGTTCACACTACATACATATGGTTTACGGATCATTATACAAGGGGGAGTGGTTTTCATTGTAAGATGGAAGTATTGACTAAGGGGGAGTGATACATATCACCATAGTATTATTTCAAAAAGTTATGATGCAATTGGAATTTGATGTTGTATAATAATACTATGACACTGTATAACAATGATTGAGAACATTTGTTTTCTTATTTTTATGGCTACGGATCTTCAACAATAATGATGCCGAGTTGAACACGTTCAGAATCGCTGAAGTACTTGGAGTAACAAAGAATTCAAGGAATGTTGAAGAGCCAAGGAAATCAAGCATGATGGATGAGAATCTATAAAGTTTATTTATTTTGTAATCCATATGTATTGACAGTTTTGTCACTAAAATTGACAAAGGGGGAGATTGTTAGAGCATTGCTCGGTCGAACTCAGTCAAGCGTTACTATGTCAAGTTTGTTTGTCAAGTTTAGTTGATCAAAACTATATATACTTGATTTCTAATCTACTTATATCTATGTCTCATATTAGGATAGAATGTGTAGTTGAGATTTAAAATTCACGGCGTTCACCAATTGAAGAAGAAGGTCTACTAAGGAGCTTGGAGGAACTTCATCAACAAAAGGTATGTGGAAACTAAAACTTATCTATCACTCAGAAGTATATTATATTCTATCTTGAGTTATTTAACGTTTGGTACCCAGCAAATGTCCAATACCTAGCTTTGGTACCCAATAGTTAAATTTTTTATTTGACCAGTTTTTAATTTAGTTTTTTGTTTTTTATTAATAATATTTGGGAAGTTACCACTTTATCCCTAATGAAAACTACATCGTCCCCATACAATTTCGTGCACTGAAAATGAAAATCAATAAAAACTAAGGGGGTTTAGGGTAGAATCAATAGAAATAGAGAAATAATGTCTCCGTTAAACTTCCATTACTTTCTTCCTTCCTAAAATTCGCAGACAACTCTTTACCTGCAATCTAAAACCCTATGATGTTCATTAATTCAATCTAGTTCTTTTTTCATCATCGACAGAAGAAACACTCCAATCTCAGCAACACCGGTAAGAGATAAAATCGTAGATTTTGGAAAACAGAAAGGAATAACGTTAGGAACATCACCATCTAAATACTTCAAATGGGTATCAAAACCATTGAGTGCTAGACATTATGAAGAATGGGCACAACTAGTTGATCAAGTATTATTAGACCCTGTTTTATAAGGATAGAATTGAGTGGGAATTAGTTGAGATTTTATTAAACAGGAAGAAAATTTCACCAGGGAAGAACATAAAAAGCCATGTTTCTGATTTGTTGCAAACAGAGGATTACAATTACACAAAGTGAAATTAGATTTCATTGCAAACAAGAAAAATAAGAGACTATCAACATCAGAATCGTCCTCATGAATGCAGGGAAGTTTCGTATTGATCATTCGATCACTTGAAAATTACTTGAAGCTAATGGTTTGTGTGAGACAACCATTGTCGTCTTCCAAGGATGTTTCAATGAGTGAAATGAGAGCTTAGAACAATTACCTATGTCCGGATACAAAACGGTATGCATACCTAGTGTGCGAACTGTATTGTGATAATTGAGGTCCGGAACACTTGTTTGCGTACCTAGTATGCGATCGGATTTGCCGGAGAAGGTCCAGAAATCTTGTTTGCTTACCTAGTATGCGAACGGGATTACCTGAGTTGGGTCCCGGACAGATGTTCGCGAACAGGGTTTGCGAACGGCTTGACTAGGCCAAGGTTTGGAGCTGTTGTTCGCGTACCCATTTTGCGAACACAGTGGTTAAGTTCGAAAATCAGTAATGTATGATTCTCATACTCATGAACTAAAACATTTATGATTTAAGTAAAGAAAATTAACTTTGAAAACTGAGGCTTAATGTTCATGAATTGATTCTCGTATAAGTATTTTGTACTATTACGAATCAAACCGATTGCGATTCAATTTATTCATATATATTTCTATGTGTTAGTGAACAATTGAGCAACTCTATTTGAAATACAATTAGATTCATTTGATTATTTATCGTGATTTATTGATCTTTATTTTTGATCTAGAAGTGTTAGATGAATACTGAAAAAGCGGGGGTACAACAAGCACACCCAATATTTCGATTAACAATCTGTACGGACTAACTCCAATATACTTTTAAGAGAATCAACTACACTCAATCTTAATAAAGTATATCAAAGAGTTATATCTCTCTTTCTCGATTCAATTCTTACTCAAGCAAATAGAAATTTGCGAGTCTAATTGAATACAAGAGAAATCACTTGAACGGTACCAAAGATCAATGTTCAAGGATCAATCAATTTCAATCAACAACCGAAGGTCCGATTTCCCAATTGATTGATTCAAACACACAACCTTTGATATTTCAATTATATAACAAAATATAATGCGGAAAAGAAAAAACACAGACACCAGAAGTTTTGTTAACGAGGAAACCGCAAATGCAGAAAAACCCCAGGACCTATCCCAGATTGAACACATATTGTATTAAGCCGCTACAGACACTAGCCTACTACAAACTAACTTCGGTATGGACTGTAATTTGACCCCAATCAATCTCACACTGATCCAAGGTACAGTTTCGCTCCTTACGTCTCTGATCCCATCAGGATACTACGCACTTGATTCCCTTAGATGATCTCACCCACAACTAAGAGTTGCTACGACCCAAATTCAAAGACTTTAATAAACAAATCTATATCATACAGAAAAGTCTACGGTAATAGATAAATATGTATCCCACAAAAATACTTACGAGTTTTGTTCCGTCTTTTGATAAATCAAGGTGAACAGGAACCAATTGATAACCCACACTTATATTCCCGAAGAACAGCCTAGTATTATCAATCACCTCACAATAATCTTAATCAACGCGGCGAAAGAAGATATTATGGAATCACAAACTATGAAACGAAGATGTTTGTGATTACTTTTATATCTTACCTATCGGAGATATCAATCTCAAGCCAATCGTTACGATTGTACTCAATACGATAGAAACATCAAGATCAGATCACAAAACTACAAGAAAGTAGTATCGGTCTGGCTTCACAATCCCAATGAAGTCTTCAAGTCGTTAACCTACAGGGTTTCCGTAGAAACCTAAGGTTAAAGGAGAATCGACTCTAGCTTATACAACTAGTATCACACAGGAGGTGTGGGGATTAGGTTTCCCAGTTGCTAGAGTTCTCCTTTATATGGTCTTTCAAATCAGGGTTTGCAATCAATGTTAGCTTAGTAACAAAGCATTCAATATTCACCATTAGATGAAAACCTGATTATATTCAAGCTAATATCTTTCAACCGTTAGATCGAAAACTTAGCTTGTTACACACAAATGAAATGCACGTTTTTAGGTTTGTGTAACCGTACCCAAACATGTACATTCGTTGGTTCAACAGTAGTTAACCAAATGGTTAGCCATATGAGCACTTTCATATTAACCATATTCTTCTTTACCAAAACTAGTTCAAATGAACTAGTTAGAGAGTTGTTCAGTTGCTTAGATCTTATAGAAGCATACAAGACACAATCGAAGCAAAAACGATTTGATTCACTCGAATCGATTCATGAAATTTATAGCCACGGTTTGCAAACTTGCATTCCTTAGTTAATATAAGTATAAGTTCACGAATAATCGTTTTTAGAAAATAACCAACCTAAGTACGCGGACTAGGTACGCGGACTTAGGTACCCGGAATAAGTTTATAAATAGTTCACAAACTCCAGCAGATTTTTTCAGGAAGAGAACCTGACAGTACGCGGACTGGGTTCGCGAACTCTGTTTCGGTTTTCCTGAGCAGCAAAGTACGCATACTTTGGTTCAAGGAATAAGGACTTATACATGTATGTGTTACCACACAATGCTTATATCCAACAATGGTTATACAATCTAAACTCTCATTTCAATCATTGAAATATTCTTAGAGGACGTTATATAGTTGTTATTCACAAACCATTTTTCGTCAAATCCATTTCAAGTGATTGTAACTTAACATGACTTTCGTCACTAGGTAAAGATGAACTTGCCAAAGCGAAAGCTCACCAACACATATTTCGAGAAATAGATAAGCGAGATAAACTCGGCTCGAAATAACAAATGTGTATAATCAAAGTCTATATAGCAAAAAGACTTTTGTCTCAATATAGGAGATATAGTAGATAGACTTTTGAGTGATAAATAAGTTCAAGTATCCACATAACTTTTAGTCGATGAAGTTCTACCAGTTCCTTGAGTAGTTCTTCGTCTTGTATGATGATCGCCATGGAGTTCTTAAGCTCAACTACACTTTTTATCCTAGTCCGAGACTTAGCTATAGTAGACTAGAAATCAAGACTTATAGTTTTGATAACTAAAATTGACAAACATGTTTGAGATAGCAACGCATGCGAGTTCGACCGAGCAGTGCTCTAACAATCTCCCCCTTTGTCAATTTTAGTGACAAAACTATCAATACATATGGAATACAAAAATAGATAAATAAACTTTTGTAGCTCTTCTTCCAAATGCCTAATCTTCAACATTACTCTAAATCTTCGTCACTTCCAAGTACTCCAATGATTCCAAAGGTTGTAAGTTTAGCATCATCGTTGTTGAAAATCCATAGCTATAACAATGAGAATACAAGAATTCTCAATCATTCTTATTGTTAGAGCATAACTCGGTTGAACCCACCAAGCGTTGGTATGTCAAGTTTGGTTGTCATATTTTAGTGAATCAAAACTCATATTAAGAGTCGCTTGATTATGTACTAGAGTCAACTTCGTATAGGTTAGCTTGAAAGTATTAGGATAATGAGACATTACAAGTATTGCGAAGACTTGAAGATGTGAAGAAGCAAGGAGCTACAACGACAACAATCATCCTTCCACTTGAGATTAGTGATATTTGACTTGAACTGTTTCTTTCTCAAACGTATCTTGCAAGTCGTGCATACTGAAAACAAAACTGCGAAGCATATTTGAACTCTATATACACATAGTATTAAGGAATACAATACCATGTTTATTGTTTAACCATTAAACTTTGTAGATAAGACATCGCCATAATTATTCGAATGCTATTGTGATTATGTATGGGTATGAGGTGAGGATTTCATCCTAGGGAACAATGTTTTACATGTGTTCTAAGAAAGTAAGTTCACAAACTTGTTTGTGAATCGAAAAGGAAATCGCCAGGCGTTATTGGTTTTGTTATTCATTGCATATATTATGAACAACCAATATGTGTGATTGAGTATAACCGTTCACGACTTGTTTGTGTTCTTGGTAGAACTATTCACAAAGGCCTGACTTATGTATTGGTATGACTTTTATTAGTGAAACCGATCTTAAGTAATCACCTGAGATAGTCTGATCGGGTTTGTGATTTTATGTCTGACCAAATATGGGAAAAGGGAACCGATCCTAGTAAGAAGTGAAGTACATCACAAAGAGGAACCGATCCTTGTATGAGGTGCAACAAGGTTTATAGCATAAAGGGGAACTGATCCTATGAACATGTGCAACACGTTTTTAGGCAAAGGGGAACCGATCCTATGGACATGTGCAACACATATAAGCTAGATACCGTATATGTGGGGAACCGATCCTAGTACCTAGTCAACCGAATTTTGGAAAGCTAGTATGACTACGCACAATATTAACATGATCCACCTCATACAAGGATCGATTCCCCTTTGCGATATGTTGCACCTCTTACTAGGGTCGGTCCCTCTTTACCAGAGTCGGTCTTACACAAAATCACAAACTCGATCATACCATCTCAGGTGATTACTTATGATCGGTTTCACTAATAAAAGTCATACCAATACAAAAGTCAAGCCTTTGTGAATAGTTTTACCAAGAACACAAACAAGTCATGAGCGGTTATACTAATCACACATATTGGTTGTTCACAAGATATGCAATGAATAACAATACCAATAACGCCTGACGATTTCATTTTTGATTCACAAACAAGTTTATGAACTTACTTCCTTAGAACACATGTAAAACATTGTTCCCTAGGATGAAATCCTCACCTTAAACCCATACATAATCACAATAGCATTCAAATGATTATGGCGATGTCTTATCTACAAAGTTTAATGGTTAAGAAATAAACCTCGTATTGTATTCCTTAATACTATGTCTATCTAGAGTTCAAATATTCTTCACAGTTTTTTTTTTCAATATGCACGACTTGAAAGATACGTTAGGGAATGAAACAGTTCAAGTCAAATATCACTAACCTCAAGTGGAATGATGATTGTTGTCGTTATAGCTCCTTGCTTCTTCACATCTTCAAGTCTTCGCAATACTTGTAATGTCTCATTATCCTAATACTTTCAAGCTAACCTATACGAAGTTGACTCTAGTACATAATCAAGCGACTCTTAACATGAGTTTTGATTCACTAAAGTATGACAACCAAACTTAATATACCAACGCTTGGTGGGTTCAACCGAGCAATGCTCTAACAAACGGTACTAATAGAGATTCTCAATCCCAAAGAAGACTTCAAACTGAGCGGTCGTAAGAGATTTCGCCAAATTAGGTTACTCTCCTCTGCGAATAGGCAGCTTCATCAGTAACAACACAACCGAGGAAGTTTGCTGTCACGAAGGATTAGTTTTCTAGAAATGCAAACTTCAAGTATTTATAGACAAGGAAGTTTGGACACCAAGGAATTTCCAAAACCAAAAATATTCTCAAGATATGCAATATATTCCAAATTCGGTTTCCATAATTCCTGGAAATGCTCTGTCCAAAATAATGACCGAAAAGGTCTTTGGAAAATATTCAACTAGTGAATGCACATTACTAATTCTCATTTTCCTAAAATAAAATTAAAAACCTTAAATAAAAGATTCTTAACTTATTTATGTTTCGATCCTGGGATTCTCTTTCTTTAGCTATTAAGGAATAGCTTTGAACAATTAAAGATAAGCGTTACTGCACATGTTCAAAGTATGTCGACATCCTTACTCTGTAAGTCTTCTTTCATACTTACAATCTTGAAACCGATTTTCCACACTTCCAAACAAGTTTAGAATTGGTTCATCTGACTTTCAAGAACTATGTGATTGATCAAGAACACTCAGTCACCATTCATGGGTTTAACGGTTCTACCAAAACAAGTTTCGGTTCTACCTCAATGTGAGTATTGTGCATAGTCACACTAGCTTTCCAAAATTCGATTGACTAGGTACTAGGATCGGTTCCCCACATATATATGTTATCTAACTTGAATGTGTTGCACATGTACATAGGATCAGTTCCCCTTTGCCTAATAACATGTTGCATATGTCCATAGGATCGGTTCCCCTTTCTGCTAAAACATGTTGCACCTTATACAAGGATCGATTCCCCTTTGTGATATGTTGGACCTCTTACTAAGGTCGGCTCCCCTTTACCAGCAGTCGGTCTTACAAAAAATCACAAACTCGATCATACCATCTCAGGTGATTACTTAGGATCGGTTTCACTAATAAAAGTCATACCAATACAAAAGTCAAGCATTTGTGAATAGTTCTACCAAGAACACAAACAAGTCATGAGAGGTTACATTAATCACACACATTGGTTGTTCACAAGATATGCAATGAATAACAATACCAATAACGCCTGGCGATTTCATTTTCGATTCACAAAAAAGTTTATGAACTTACTTCCTTAGAACACATGTAAAACATTATTCCCTAGGTTGAAATCCTCACCTTAAACTCATACATAATCACATCAGCATTCAAATGATTATGGCGATGTCTTATCTGCAAAGTTTAATGGTTAAGAAATAAACCTCGTATGGTATTCCTTAATACTATGTCTATTTAGAGTTCAAATATGCTTCGCAGTTTTGTTTTCAATATGCACGACTTGAAAGATACGTTAGGGAATGAAACAGTTCAAGTCAAATATCACTAACATCAAGTGAAAGGATGATTGTTGTCGTTGTAGATCCTTGCTTCTTCACATCTTCAAGTTTTCGCAATACTTGTAATGTCTCGTTATCCTAATACTTTCAAGCTAACCTATATGAAGTTGAATCTAGTACATAATCAAGCGACTCTTAACATGAGTTTTGATTCACTAAAATATGACAACCAAACTTGACATACCAACTCTTGGTGGGTTCAACCGAGCAATGCTCTAACAAACGGTACTAATAGAGCTTCTCAATCCCAAAGAATACTTTAAACCGAGCGGTCGTAAGAAATTTCGCCTAATTAGGTTACTCTCCTATGCGAATAGGAGGCTTCACCAGTAACAACTCAACCGAGGAAGTTTGCTGTCATGAAGGATTAGTTTTCTAGAAATGCAAACTTCAATTATTTATAGATAAGGAAGTTTGGACACCAAGTAATTTCCAAAACCAAAAATATTCTCAAGATATGCAATATATTCCAAATTCGGTTTTCATAATTCTTGGAAATGCTCTGACCAAAATAATGACCAAAAATGTCTTTGGAAAATCTTCAACTAGTGAATGCACATTACTAATTCTAATTTTCCTAAAATAAAATTAAAAAACTTAAACAAAAGATTCTTAACTTATTTATGTTTCGATCCTGGGATTCTCTTCCTTTAGCTATTAAGGAATAGTTTTGAACAATTAAAGATAAGTGTTACTGCACATGTTCAAAGTATGTCGACATCCTTACTCTGTAAGTCCTCTTTCATACTTACAATCTTGAAACCGATTTTCCACACTTCCAAACAAGTTTAGAATTGGTTCATCTGACTTTCAAGAAATATGTGATTGATTAAGAACACTCAATCACCATTCATGGGTTTAACGGTTCTACCAAAACAAGTTTCGGTTCTACCTCCATGTGAGTACTGTGCATAGTCACATTAGCTTTCCAAAATTCGGTTGACTAGGTACTAGGATCGGTTCCCCACATATATATGGTATCTAACTTGAATGTGTTGCACATGTCCATAGGATCGGTTCCGCTTTGCCTAATAACGTGTTG
This sequence comes from Papaver somniferum, assembly GCF_003573695.1. Taxonomy (NCBI): domain Eukaryota; kingdom Viridiplantae; phylum Streptophyta; class Magnoliopsida; order Ranunculales; family Papaveraceae; genus Papaver; species Papaver somniferum. The sequence goes on from NC_039365.1 coordinate 65,891,600, forward strand.
CATATGTCCATAGGATCGGTTCCCCTTTCTGCTAAAACATGATGCACCTCATACAAGGATCGATTCCCCTTTGTGATGTGTTGCACCTCTTACTAGGGTCGGTTCCCCTTTACCCAGAGTCGGTCTTACACAAAATCACAAACTCGATCATACCATCTTAGGTGATTACTTAGGATCGGTTTCACTAATAAAAGTCATACCAATACAAAAGTCAGGCCTTTGTGAATAGTTTTACCAAGAACACAAACAAGTCATGAGCGGTTATACTAATCACACATATTGGTTGTTCACAAGATATGCAATGAATAACAATACCAATAATGCCTGGCAATTTCATTTTCGATTCACAAAACAAGTTCATGAATTTACTTCCTTAAAACACATGTAAAACATTGTTCCTAGGATGAAATCCTCGCCTCATACCCATACATAATCACAATAGCATTTAAACGATTATGTCAATATCTTATCTACAAAGTTTAATGGTTAAGCAATAAACCTCGTATTGTATTCCTTAATAATATGTGTATCTAGAGTGTTCATGCTTTGCATTTTTTTTTCAATATGCATGACTTGAAAGATACATTAGGGAATGAAACAGTTCAAGTCAAATATCACGAACCTCAAGTGGAAGGATGATGTTGTCATTTTAGCTTCTTACTTCTTCACTTCTTCAAGTCTTCGCAATACTTGTAGTATATCACATCCTAATACTTTCAAGCTAACCTATACGAAGTTGACTCTAGTACATAATCAAGCGACTCTTTAAATGAGTTTTGATTCACTAAAATATGACAACCAAACTTGACATACCAACGCTTGGTGGGTTCAACTGAGATATGCTCTAATACCTACAGATCAACCCATTCCCTTCTTTGTGACCGAATTGACTCTGGAACGACCAGTGACTTGGTTTAGGCCGGAGTCCTACGGATTGATCTCTCGAATCTAAGCACTCCCTTTGCAGTGCATATGTGTGAGGTTGAGCAGTTTTCTCGGTTGAGGAGTCTCGACAACACGTCCGTCTCTTCAATTCTCCAAAAACCAGCGAACCGTTTTTCCCTATCTACAGATTTTCGACCACAGTGGGAGATTAATCTCTCGGTTGCAATGATGGTATTCCAGAAACCGTTCCTGCTTCCAACAATGATAGTGATACTATTACTCCTCAAACTAACATTGGAAATCACCCTCTCTTCGGCCGGCATCCCGAGGAAGTCATAGAAAATCCGCCCACCATAGCTGATCTCATGAAGGTCCAAGTAGTTCTTTCCAAAAATCAAACTGATATGGCTACTACTCAAAAGGAGCTGTGCAATTATCTCAAAAATCTCACTGGAAAGATGACATAGAAGACTCGGGAAAAATGAAAAACCAAAGAAACTGTTGACCCTGAAGTTTCACCAATCCATGTGGTGGATGATGATGAAGACTGCAAAGTTGCAGAGAATCCACCGGAGAAGGAGTCTACAGGTTTCATCACTCGTGAAGATCTGTAATACTCATGGAGGCCCGAGGAAAATACAAGACATCATCTGTCCATCGTCATCAACCTTCATATCATGATGCTATGCAAAGAATTCCTCTCTCGAAGGGTTACATATCTCCAACATTCACACTGTACAACGGAATGGGGAACGCTCGAGAACATGTCTCTCGATTCCTGGAAGCACTAGGCGAACATGAACACAACCATGTCGCCCGTCTGAAGAAATTCTCGAAATATCTGACAGGTCGAGCATACACATGGTACAACAACATTGCACCTGAGAGCATCATTGGCTGGGGAGAAATGGTTAATGCCTTCTACATTTCTTTGTTTCTGAGCAGGTTACTCTTTCTGACTTAGGAAGAATGGCTCAGAAGAATACTGAACATCCGAACGACTATGTAAAGAGGTTCAGGATTCAGGCTTTGGATTGTCATGACCCAAATGTCACTGAAAAACAATTGGTGGACTTGTGCATCAACGAGATGATTCCAGTCTACAGAGCCTTGCTGGAAAATCTCTGGTTTCAAACTTTCTCATAACTTCACGAAGCGGCCAAGCGATCAACAACTACTGCTCCGGCCTTGCTAGAAAGGACGAAAACCGTCAAAGTCGAGGAGCCGCGAGACACTCGAAACATCACCAGGCGTTTAATCAACAATCAGTACAATGTTGAGGCTTCCATGAATGTTGCTGAAGGGAGCAAAAGAAAAGCTGGGGCACATAAACATAAAAATGCTCCTCCAACGTCTCACCCTCCAAAAGAACCAAGGAAGGACAACCAGGATAGAAATGCATAACCACCGGTTCAGCATCAACAGAATGTTCAGGAAGAGCCTGACTTCCTTTTTCCCATTGAAGAAGTGATCGAGTTATTGGAAGTCTGGATTCAAGACGGTGCGATCAAATTACCTTCTGTTAAAAGGGAGCCAACTGAGGAACAAATGGAAAATCCACGCTACTTCCGTTTCCATAGATATGTCAGTCATCCAACAAGTGATTGTAGAACTTTGAAGCTCATATTCAAAGAAAAGGTTGATTCAGGAGAACTGGGGACTGAAGGAGTGCACAAGAATCCTCTCCCAATCCGAACCTTTACGTTCTCTGAACCACCAGTCAAAGAAGCAGTTCAATCATTGATCGAGCATGCTTGCGAATTGTTGTATCTGTCAAAAGAGCAAAGGATGGACATGTTATCGGCTCTGAGCCATATAATATCCGGGAAATGACTGTCAATCCCAGAAACATACCCTGAGCCTCCAGTCACTGACAAAGAGATGTATGACTGGGGACTTCTCACCAGAGTGCACCTGAAAGGAAATGAATTCAAGCGAGCGCTTGTCGATGTTGGTACTGCTGTCAATATCATCCATTTGAAAACTCTCAGAGCTGCAGGTATCACTCGACAAGAAGCCACTCATGCTCCCGTCACAATCAGAGACCATGAAGGAGTCTCCAGAGATGCTTATGGTTACATCATTATCAAAATGAAAACTGGATTGACTTGGGCAGAAACCAAATTTCACATAATTAAGGAGGACTCAGGATATTACATGATCCTTGGAAGAACATGGATTCATGCTGAAAAGGTAACTCCAACATCTTCAATTGCGCATTTCTCTGTTGAAGAAAGCTCTGACTCAGAAGAAAGCTCCGACTCAGAAGAAATAAAGGACACTCCATCATTTGAGCATCTAGAGAAGGTTCAAGCCCTTATAGGACTTATACAAAAACCTGAAGAGAGCGCACATGAATTCGTCAGAAGATTACGCACTCAGGAAAGTCTTATTCCTCTTCATGCGTCTATATTATCAACTTTCAAGCATGCTACCCTGGTCCGGGGACTCAATTTTACTCATAACCAAGCTCTCACCAAACGTTATGAGTGGTTAGTCTCGCCTCAACAATATTACACCAAATGGTTAGAAGCAGAGCCTCTCCGAATCCATCATCTTACCAACATGGTCATTGCTAGAATAATGACCGAGCAAGATAATCAATATCCTAGGTACTCTCCCTTGCATGAGTGTCCACATGTGCTGCAGTATTGGAAAGCTACACTAACATGGAATCCCACTATACGAGGAATTCTGAACAAGCAGAAGATATTTAGGGCACGAGCAACCAAGCCAAACAAGTTTCCTGAAGGGGATCTAGTTCTCAAGGCAACTAAGCGAAACCTTCATTCCGCAAGGAGCTCTAACTGGGAAGGGCCCATTATGATTGCTAAGTCAGCAGTTGGAGGATATTACAAATTGGCTGATATGAAGGGCAAGACAAGTGTGCCAGTGATTCACGAAAATTGGCTAAAGGCTTTTGACGCATGAAACATTCAGCGTCCCAAGGCATTTTGTGTTTAAGGCATGAACTCTCGAAGCTCCTAAGGATTTCATTTTAGGATTTTCTTTTATATATATTTTCAATTTCTCCAGGAGTTTGTAATTATTGCATTCAGTGTTTGAGTTCAGCAATTTATCAAAGTTCTTTATTTAAAAAAAAATCTCTATCAAGTCCAAAAATAAAATCCTCAATCACTCACTTATTCAAAACCAATCAAAAATCAAAACCAAAATAAAACCTCACATCTCTCAGAAGTTCAAGGTTCAAGAGATTATGGAAAGAAAAACTAAAGGAAACCGTCAAAGTAAGATTTCTGCTTCTCTGCATTCTCCAAGACTTGCAAGGCCGCTTTCTCTAACTCCAGCTTTTTGATGGGATATTTTATTATACCGCAAGTGCATGGCTATCGATTGGATAATATGCAAGCACGGGTCGTTCCACTGGGACTAACTATTGTTACTTTTAATTTCTAATTAAAATAAAATGCTAAAAAGAATAGTTAAGAGATCAAAAATAAGAAAAGGTGATAAAATAAGAAGATAAGAAAAAACCAAGGCTTAGAATTTCACCACTATTATGTATACTAGATAATTCAACCAATTATCTTTAAAAAATTTAACAAAATTGCTTGAGACGATTTCGGACCAATACGTACGTCTCGGATGATATAACATTAGACTCAATTAAATTTCTTGAAATACTAATAATTCATTCCACTTAAAGGTGTTGATCTCTAAAATAAGAACATAAAATCTTTGATTGAAGCACAAGGGAAAAGAATTATTATCATTACCAAACAAGAAGATAGGACCAAGAAGAATTATTATTGAAAATGAATTAGAACTCTCTTAATACTCATCATAGGGCTTCATCCGCAGCCCTTGTGAAGAGATTATTTCATTACAAAGGAAAATAAAAAGAAAAGAAATAAACTAAAACTATTTGCTCTGGACTACGGACCGCCGGACCTCCCTTTTCCATTTGCTTTACCCATTATTTATAGTTTTCAAAGAAAACCACTTCCCTTTTTCATATCCACTACCACATCATCATCGAATGAAAGTATGCCACATGTCAAATAATAAAAATCCTCCAATCAGAATGTGCCATGTGTCAAATACTGCAATCAATATCTTAATTATTATTTCTAACCATAAAGAGTAACGTTCTTTCCCAAATATCCATATATTCCATTAACCCACATCATAAAGAAATATTTTCTTCATTAAACAAAATATCTTCATATATCATTTATCATAATTGATATCTTTCACATGTTTTCTACACTTCTACACACGTTGTGACACACTTTTACTTGGAATGCTTACCACACTCCCATATTCACATAATTGGATTTAATAAAATGATTCTCCATCTGTTCCTTTCGGGCTTAGCCCATTTAATCACAAATCGCTTCATTTCCTCCATTTTACGCGCAGATTTCCGTATTTTAGTCCATGGAGCTTTATTTCCTTCAAAACACTTAAAACAAGATTATTAGCAATAAAATGAGTCCTAGCTAATGTAATTATGGGTGGAAAAGTGTCGCATTTACGTGCTTATCAAATTCTCTCACACTTACATTTTGCTAGTCCTCGAGCAAAACAAAAAATAAATATCCGCTCAACAGCTGGATAAAGGGTGATGTCTGCTAAACAGCTAGACGAAACCACTAAACAGTGGTATAAAGATGTCTAAACAGCGAGACAGATCCGCTAAACAGCTAGATCGAGATGCCTGCTAAACATCGAGACGGATCTGCTAAACAACTAGACCGAGAGATGTCTGCTAAACATCTAGACAGAAAGACCCGCTAAACAGCTAGATCGAGAGATGTCTGCTAAACATCTAGACAGAAAGACCTGCTAAATAGCTGGTCATATCATGATCATATAACTGTTTTTGTTATACCCACTCAACAGCTGATCATATAATTTTTATTTTATTTTATTTTTACGTGCAAGAAAATGCCGTACAATAGACCTGCTCAACAGCTAGTCATAAAATATAAGAAAATATCAAAAAGTTAACCGCTTCCCCACATTTAAATATAACATTGTCCTCAATGTTTCTAATGAAAGCATAATACCAAAATCATGAGGAATCCGTAAAGAGAGAAGTGAGAAAGATAGTACCTGGATGAAGTGTAGCAATCCTTCCAAGGGGAACAAGAAACGTGCAATAAGAGTATGGGCTGCCTCCCAACGAGCGCTAAGTTTAGTGTCTTCATCCAGACTTCGGTAGAATTATTAGTCACCACATAAAATTATAAAGTAGTAGTCGGAACAAATGTGGGTCATCAAAACCGAATAAAGCTACCACAAATAAAAGGAATTCCAAGAAAATAAACAAATAAAGCACACCCTTATCTAGTTTCCTGTTTAAAACAACTACAGGTAGCCGTGGTTCGGGTTCGGGTTCTATGAAAGGGTCTATATAAAAAAAAATCATTGGCCTATTTTCCTCAGAGTCAGGATCCGGAGGACCAAGTTGTAAAGTCTGGAAAAAATCAAATAAAAACTCAGAAGCACATAATAGTAACCTGAATAGTTGTGGATCCTCAAAGTCAATCAAATTTGACTTACACAGTTGACCATAGTGGTGGTCATTCTTAAGTAAATGTGTCGACGATTCTAATTCCCTAAGATTATTAGGTTTAGTTCTAAAAACTATATAATGACACATTTCAAATTCAGATACTACCACATTTGGTAAATAAAATCTTGGTGGGACAACAAAGTCAATTATGGTATCATGGACCGCATTAACCACATCAACCAGAGGATGGGTTTTTATCAACTGAGTTTCTTTTTGGACATAACTAGGTTCAGGAAAACGTGCATGAAGATAGTCTCTTAACATAGTAGAGGCACATACGTTAAGTCCCAAGCTAGGGACCATTGTAAGAGTCAGAGGTAAACCACGGGGAGAATGATATTCACCCCCAAACCTAGAATTGTCGATATCCTTGGATAAACTAGTCACAGTTTCCTTAATTTCTAAATTATCAGATTTAGGAAAATGGTCTTTTATTTCTTCTAGGTTGAAATTAGGTGGTTCTACATTTCTATAATCCTCAGGAGAGACTATTGTTTCCGAATCACTAGACTCTAAAACACTAGTCTCAGGATAAACTATTTCCTCTAAGCCATCATCAACTTCATAATCACAATGATAAACTACACCATCTAAAACAATGGTATCCCTAATCAAATCCCCATCCTTTTGAATAGGTGAATAATTATCAACATTATTAATATCTGAGCTAGAAACAACATTATAATCATAAGGCTCGATTGGTGTAACTATTTCCTCGTCATTATGTCTACAAATTTCAAATTCTTCATCGACACTATGCTCATCATCATCATAATACAATGAAGATGCTTGAACTTTATCAAATTGACAATTAAGTTCATTGAGAGGAATACTTAAAGCTGCAATTCTTTCCTTCGTATCTAAGTCATGCCTGAGTGACTCTTCATAAAATTGTTCCCTTAGTATGTCTATCCTATTTAAATTTTCATTCAACTGCTTGAATGAATTTTCTAAGGAAAGACTAGGATCATAAGAATAATTTTGTTGCAACTGTTTCATCAAATCTTCCAAAGATGGAGAATTTACATTTTGGTCATTATAATACTGCTCACTTACCCGTTCATATGGCTGGTGTGCGTGCAAATAGTAATTGGGATCACCGTAGTAAGATCCATAACCTTCAGAAAGTCGGTAGTGGTCCCAAGTACTATCCACACTATGGTCAAAGCACGAATATTGTCCATTTTGAAATTCGGGTCGATATTCATTATATTGGTCCTCATAATACCAGTTCGACATTTTCTTGGTGCACATGCAAATGCAGGGTCGACTAAAATAGGTAGGCCCAGGTTACCTTAAGAAGAATATACCTATAGTCAAAGGCTGGTCAACGGTACTGGGCTAAGGATTGTGGAATTTCGGCTGGTAACTCTCACAAGGCCCAAGGCACGGGTTCAGTGTACTTTCCACGAGTTTTCCTAAAATCGATTGTCTGACGATGCAATTGGTGTGTGCACGTGTATTTTTATTTTTTAAATAAAAAGGTAATAATAAAGAAAATAATAAATAAAAAGGAAAAGGAAAGACTAGAATCCTAAAATAATTACGTACAAAGAAAATAAAATCTAAAGAATCGAAACACTTCCTAATATAGTTATTTACAAAAATAAAAATTCGGATACTTACTTTTTTAGTGCACAAATTTTTATTTTCGTTTTAAATCCCCAATTATCTTGTACACCAAAAATAAAAAGATACCCAAGATAATCTAGAAAATAATAATAAATAAAAAAATATAAAAAAACAAACTATCTTAATTATTTACAAATTTAATAGAAACTAAAAATAACAATTTTAGTCCCCGGCAACGGCGCCAAAAACTTGATGGGATATTTTATTATACCGCAAGTGCACGACTATCGATTGGATAGTATGCAAGCACGGGTCGTTCCACTGGGACTAACTACTGTTACTTTTAATTTCTAATTAAAATAAAATGCTAAAAAGAATAGTTAAGAGATCAAAAATAAGAAAAGGTGATAAAATAAGAAGATAAGAAAAAACCACGGCTTAGAATTTCACCACTATTATGTATACTAGGTAATTCAACCAATTCTCTTTAAAATTCTTCACAAAATTGCTCGAGACGATTTCGGACCAATACGTACGTCTCGGATGATATAACGTTAGACTCAATTAAATTTCTCGAAATACTAATAATTCATTCCAATTAAAGGTGCTGATCTCTAAAATAAGAACATAAAATCTTTGATTGAAGCACAAGGACATATGAAAAGAATTATTATCATTACCAAACAAGAAGATAGGACCAAGAAGAATTATTATTGAAAATGAATTAGAACTCTCTTAATGCACATCATAGGGCTTCATCCGCAACCCTAGTGAAGAGATTATTTCATTACAAAGGAAAATAAAAAGAAAAGAAATAAACTAAAAATATATGCTCTGGACTACGGACCGCCGGACCTCCCTTTTCCATTTGCTTTACCCATTATTTACAGTTTTCAAAGAAAACCACTTCCATTTTTCATATCCACTACCACATCATCATCCAATGAAAATATGCCACGTGTCAAATAATAAAAATCCTCCAATCAAAATGCGCCATGTGTCAAATAATGCAATCAATATCTTAATTATTATTTCTAACCATAAAGACTGACATTCTTTCCAAAATCTCCCTATATTCCATTAACCCACATCATAAAAAAATATTTTCTTCATTAAACAAAATATCTTCAGATATCATTTATCATAATTAATATCTTTCACATGTTTTCTACACTTCTACACACGTTGTGACACACTTTTACTTGGCATGCTTACCACACTCCCATATTCACATAATTGGACTTGATAAAATGATTCTCCATGTATTCCTTTCGGGCTTAGCCCATTCAATCACAAATCGCTTAATTTGTTCCATTTTACGCGCAGATTTCTGTATTTTAGTCCATCGAGCTTTATTTCCTTCAAAACACTAGCTAATGTAATATGGGTGGAAAAGCGTCGCACTTGCGTGCTTATCACTTTTCAGTCAATTCAGCAATCTTAGCCATTTTCTCCACCACAACATCACTGGTAAAAGGTATATTGTTCTCTACTGCATCCTTGATGGTGTTAAATTTCTGACGAAGCCACTTCAAGTTAAAGCCGAGTTCTTCAGCAAGTTGTACTCCCAATCAAAGAGTACATCTTGAGTAACACTGCTCTAGCCTTGGTCCGTATATCATCAATGACACGCAAGATTGTTCCTACTTGCATCTTCAAGAAGTAACTGAGCTTGGGATCTCTTTCAACGATAATATGACCATACATCTTCCACAACTTCTCATACATAGCAGCATACCCTATGGGAACGTTGAATCCACCAACTGATGTGTGGTATGGGAGTGACTCACCGAATGGAGGATCACAAATAATCCCTGCATTAGGGTATTCATGCACTATTATATGATTCTCAATCATTGGAGCAACTTCCACGGTCATGGAAATAGCTTCCTCTGGAACAGTCTCCTCTACTCTCGGCTCAGTTTCTTCCATCACTGAAGCAACAATGACTGAAGTTTCGGTCTCCTCAACAACTCCAGTGGAAATGTTCTCATGACCCTGAGGTGCATGGATGGTGAGGCCACCACTTTGATTCGCCGTATTGTTCAAATCAGCATCATCGGTTCCATTATTCTCAACTTCGACATTCGGCGCCTAATGTGAAGATTACATGAGGTTAGAGAAATCCGAGTGTGGGAATCAAAGGCAGTCATAAAATCTAGCATGTAAGTGAACTAACATTATCTAATTTCTTTACTATACATTAAAGACATGAACAAATAGTATGGAAGTTATGAAACACGTTTTTCAACAAACCCGTCTGAAGTGATTTTACACTGCCCTGTGTAAGACGATGAACTGGGAGTAATTGGTGAGGAATCTAAGTTTAAATTATATACCATTCTCTTTGTATGGATGTTCTTTACAACATATCAAAATTTCATAGCAATTGGATAAACGAGTGAAAATATGTGACCAAAACATCGAACTACATGCCAGCTGAAAAAAGTTCTTTAGGTCTCCTGGAAGTTTACTGTTTCACTGGTTTCGACCCCTAAACATGCTCAAAACTTAAGAAGATTCTTTGAAAAACCTTGGAAATTTCCTGGGAATAAGGATACATGGGTAGATCGCGAAAATTTGACATTGGGTGAAGGTTTTATGGCGTTTTTTCTAAAACACTGAGTTCTGAATTTTTTGGTGACGTATTTCGGCAAAAAATTTCATTTATTCACGAGAATTCTCATCTAATCATCAACAAATCAGCAATATTATAGTGGAAATTGAACTATTGTCTTTCCTTTTGATGGGCCTTCACAAATATCCCTAACAAACTTTACAAATGTCCCTAGTGGCATAATTGAAAATTTTCACTAAAAACATAATTTTAATGATTCCATATTTATCCTCCTAACTGTCCCTTTTCTTCATCACTTCTTACGACAGAAAAATAATCAAATCAATGAAATCGCTCCCACCGTCATCTACGTCGCTTCCACCACCACCAGAATCAACACCACTACTTCGTCACTTCCTGTGTTTGATTTTGTGTTCTATCATGTTTTGCTTGTCCTTATTATTCAACCAGATCCATCGACGACATCAGTCCATCAAAAAAAATTAATCGATGGAGAAAAGACGATGAAAATCGTCAACAACAACTGAAAAACGAAGATTAATCAACGAAAAATGAATCGAAAGATAAGTATGATATCTCCTTTACTCGATGGAGATCTTATTTTAGGTTGAAATTATAGGTCGAGATCTGGTTTAGGTTATGATTATGGTGGTGGTGTAGCAGCGACGGCGGATGAGGTATGTATTTGAATCTAAGTTTCTTTCGGTACTGGTGGTATTGTAAGTGATTGTGACGTAGATGAGAATAGTTTAGAACTAAGAAATTGATGATGTATATGGAGGTGGTTTTGGTTGGAATGATGAAATTGGTGTTGGATTTGGTTCTGGTTGTTTTTGGTGGTGGTGGTGGTGACGGTGGTGGGAGCGATGACGGTGGAGTTTATGAAGCTACATGTATTGATCAATTGTTGTTGTTTATATGTTTTTATGGGATCAATTGTTATTGTTGATCCATTTTATGGGATCAACTCCTGTTGTTGACCCAATTTTTTATTGGATCAACTATGTTTGTTGATCCATCTATGGGATCAACTCCTGTTGTTGACCCAATTTTTTATGGGATCAACTACTGTTGTTGATACTTTGAACTCCTATTGTTGACAATATTTCCTTGGATAAGTATAATCATGATTGTAGTTTAAATCATGCTCTGTAGTTTAAATCATGTAAATTTCTTCCAATGTTGAACTTGTGGTGCAATGGTAGCATGACTGACTCCATGTCAGATGATGCGTGTTCGACCCACGCCAAGTTCACTCCATTTAAATGGATCAACTTCTACTGTTGATCCTTTTTTTTGGATCAACTATCGTTGTTGATCCCCTAAACTGGATCAACTTCTAATGTTGGTTCTATTTTTATTTGGATCAACTATTGTTGCTGATACAAAAATATCTGAACCAGTGATGGTGGCGGTGGTGGCGGCGGTGGCGAACTAGTGGTGGTGGCGGCAACGAACTAGTGGTGGTGGAGGACTGGTGGTGGTTAAGGAGTGGTAGTCAAATATTAGTGGTGGTGGCGGTTGGTAGGTGGTGGTAGAATGGTAGTTGAATGTTGGTGGTGGTAGTGATGGTGAAGTGGTAGAGGAAGAAATTTGTTCCATTTTGAAATAAAGAAAAATATTATATGGGTGAGGGTATTAAGGTAATCTAATTTTAAATGGATAAGGTTATCAAAAAGTAGGGACATATTTATTTTTGTATAAGGATATATTTATTGGGTGTCAAAAGTAGGGACATATAAATAATGTACCCAATATTATACTTCCATGAAGAGAATACAAAACGGATACTTACTTGAGGAGTTTCCAAGTCATTCGAAGGATTAATATGGTCGGCATCAACGATGGGAGCGCCCTTATCTCCATTTGGTCCCACATCTTGGGAATTCTCTTTTTCACCGCCATTCGAAGACGAATGAACGGCATGACCTTGTTGGTTTTCCACAACAATTTCCTCCTGGATATATCAGCAACAATCATTGTTATTTTATTCAAGAAGTATCATAATTAACTATACAAAGGAATACTTACATCAACTTCATCTCCATCGCTGGATTCGTGAGTTGTAGGTTGAGCAAGATGGAGACCGTCAATACTTGATGGAGCAAAATTCTGAAACAACAACAAACATTGGTTTCATGATCCTAATTATACGGGAAAATAAAAAGTCACGGTAGAAGGAGTATTCAGAACTCACCAAAGAAGCGACTGGGGACTGCACATTATTCGGTATCATCCGATAACTCGTCCTGCTTCTGCTTTCTCCACCCTGGGGACTTTCTTGCACTTCTGAGAAGTCTACATGAGTTCGAGATCTCACAGAACCATCCTACAATATAGTTAATGAAACAATTAAGGTGTGTTCATCATGCCTTTACCAAAATCGTAAGAAAAATATTAACCTGTGAACATTCTGGAGGCGTTTTTCTTTTATCACCACTAGAAAGATGCTTCAACCTTGGTCGGTCAGAGATTACATCAGCAGGAGGAAACTCTTGTACCAAGGATTTAACATCCATCACAAAATTATAAAAGCGTTCAAGTTGCTGACGCCAGAAGTCTACATAATCCGGGGTTGCATAAGTAGCTCGGTCAGAACAAGGAAACAAATAATCATTTCCTTACACATGTGTGCAATCTAAATGGGCCTTCAGATACTCAACCGATGGCTTATTTATTCGATGACTCGGGGAACACTGATCAAGACCCATTTGTCGAGCTGCTCTGTCAATGTTATATTCTTCCACCTGGAATTTTCCGTGCATTACCGACATTAAATATCCGGGAGTACAACTCAGTATAAAAGATTTTTCTACATCACTTAGATTGGTACCAGATTTCAATATGACATTTCCTTCAGCAGTATTGAAAGTGATCAATTACGAGAAGAGCGGAGGAACCGACACCCAGGGGAAAAAAATCAAATTCAGACTCGATATCTAAAACACTGGTGAGACGTATCTTATGTTGTGATTGCTTTATGGACAAAAGCATAATCCTGGCATTATCTTTTTCAAGGAAAGCATGACGAGTGTCGACATTTGGTCCTTGCAAGATGCTACGAGGAATCGGCGCATACTTCTCAAAGTGCTCCCACATCAAAGCTTGGAGGAACATAGTATTAGCATATGTTTCAATCTTCATGAAGTCGTTGGAGACACTGGAGTCTATGACTAAGGAGTCTAAATTGGAAACAGTGAACCCAAAAACAGACTGCCGATAGGAAGTTTCTCACCTTTAGCCATTCTTATGGCAAAAGGAATCACAAATGGATTCAACAAATGTCCACTATCTTCAAGAACGTCTATGGAGAGCCACAAACATAAGAAAGCAGCAATGGTTAAGGTACCATCATCAGGTTCTTCAGGAACCTTATCCCTCGGCCACCAGTGTTTCAACCATTGAGCATAGCAAGTTTTGGGAGACTTGTTGAATTCATGCATTGTGGTTTCCAACACGTCAGATATCACATTCTCCTATGCTGAAAGCTCTCCAGGGAAATTGCCAGTAATTGGGAGATGCAACAAAGAAACTACATCTTATAAAGTGATGGTTAATTCTCCCCATCTACATATGAAAGTATGAGTAGGAACGCACCAGCGAGCAAGCAAAGCCACCATACCTGCCGAAACGAGGAACCTGGGGGACGCGTTTCGGGCTTATACAGAAACACGAAGAATTCATCATCAGTATTTGGGATGTTCTTGATTTTAGGAGTTTCCTCTTCCTCCTTGGAAATCCCAGAATCATAATTTCTTGAAGAATCATCATCTCTGGAAGACACATCTGTAGAAACATTCTCTCCGGAAGTTTCCTCTCTAGAAACATCATCTTTAGAAGCGCTACCACGGGAATCAGTCATCTTTGCGAAATTGTTGTGACATCCATACACAAATTTCATCAACACAATGGAATAAAGCAACAGAATAATCATGATGGTCACATCAGCCTCTACAAAAATGGTAATCCTTAACTCTTACCTACTTACGGTTTCACGAACTTAGTGATAACAACGTAAAACTCTGAAAACTTGCTCGTTTCTTCAAAACCTGCAAAGATGAGAAACGCTTATTATTTAAAGTCAACACTTGACTTTTCACGAAATTTTGCGCAATTCACATAATATTTTCATGTGAACGTTCATGTGTACATACACTATGAAATCACAAAACTCATGTAAACATTGTGTCAAAAATTGTTTACTTCTGATAATTGTTGAAAACCTATTTTTACATGGATTTTGCAAAAGAAAAATATATATATAAGTCACGTAAATAAAAAAAATCACGTGATTTATTATTTTATTTTTTAAATTTTGTTTTTGTTTTGTTCAAACGAGCATTCGTCTATGAAACGAGGGCCTTTTCCATTTTTACAAAGGTCCACATATTCCAAATAAAATTTTAAAAGTTCACAAACAAAATTCTATCATGAAGTGCAGGTCTATTTCAAAAAAATATCTTAGGATTATTGTTTATTACTTTAACTACGAACAAATATACGTTTCCTAAAGGTATTGGTGTGAAAGTTCATGCTTTGAAAACAAATTTGGATTTTCATGAAACCTCATAAACAATCTCTACTGAAACTAAATCATGTGTATTCCAGGATTCATGCATCTCTTTCATATTAGGGATTATTTCTTGTTTCTTAAACTAACAAACGAACAAGCATACGCTTTCTAAAATAATTTCTTCATGAAACCCTACGTATACATACATGCATGAAATTTTGTTTTATGAAAAACTCATGAAAAACACGAAACATACAGCGAAAAACAACAACTTACCTTTCGATCGGCCGGAGTTGGCCGGAAGTTCACGGACGGTGATCGGCGGTAAGCAACTCCGGAAGAAAAAACTTCTCCTTCTCTGGCTGCCTGGACGTGAATGGATGAAGGGGAGGGTGGTCGGTCAATCAAAAAATAATTTTTTTTTTAGGGTTTCTTCCATTTTATATTAAATTTATTTCAAAAACCTAATAAAACATGAATTTCCTTTTTGAGATCGGGCCCGCAAACGCTAAACCGACCAAAACTGGACTTTCGACTGACCAAATCAGCAGTGTTTCATCTCTCCGTGCTCACGGAATTACACTCTATCATACTATCAAGGTCCTTATCTATGCATTTGCTAGTATATGACATCGTTGGAGCAAATCGAGGATTCTGAAAATACCTTTGTACGAGCGAGTTCAACTGCTTATCTCGTCGACTGGAAAATCACCATATAATGCTTATTGCGGAACATGAACATGATTGTCCCTCACTAAGCAGGGGACTTAATGTTGATGGTGGATTTTCGACAAAGGTCAAAATCGTAAAATTATGATACTGCATGTTTCTGACCCGGCTTCGGGAACTCATGTGATGATTCGTGTTTTACGAGATCTCTGACTGAGTGAACATTCCTCTCAGATCCATGATGAATATGTTTCTCGAAATGCCTCCACTAGATGAGCGTTCGATGTCGCGAATTTCATCATGACCTCTTTGTAGAATAACATGATTGGGCGGTTCTCCTATATAATTGTTTGTTGAGAGGGATAAACGCCTTCAAGACGTCGGTGACACTCACTGTTCCCTGACTACATAGAGAGACCCACCTCTACATAGAAGAATGATTGGGCGCTCCTCCTACATAATTGTTTGTTGAGAGGGCTTAATGCCTTTAGGACGTCGGTGACACTCACTGTTCCCTGACTATGTAGAGAGACCGTGTATAGATTCAGTCGGTTCTCCTATGTAATTGTTTGTTGAGAGGGCTAAAAACCTTCAGGACGTTGGAAACACTCGATGTTCCCTGACTATGCACCTTTCAGAACAGGTATGACGCTTTAACTGGATAATATCCCTTCTACAATAGATTAATTCTATCGTGACATTCACCATTGAATTCTTAAAAGATAATCTATTTTATCTCATTATTCCGATTGCATGGTCGAATCCAAGGCTGATCCCATGTAATGATAATAAATAATTATTTTATCTCATTGTTCTGATTTCATGATAGAATCAACGGCTGATCTCATGGAATGGTAATAGATAATTTTATTACCCCGATTCTATGGTCGAATCCACGATCCCATGGGATGGTAATACTTATTTTATTATTCTGAACCCATGGTCGAATCCATGGCTGATCCTATGGATTGATAATAATAAATAACTACTCACCTTTATTACTCAGTTTCATGAACCATTCTCCACTGAATTTCATAAATTAGTAATAAATACTCAATAACCGGGCATCTGGACCATCACTGAGTAATCCCCAAGAAAATGGTGCAAGTGTACTCGACAATGATGCACGAACGAGCACCCGAATGCACGCACGAGCATTCAAAAGTATGGACAAACGAGGAATTCAACACAAAATAGGAAGAGAAAATAATAATAACAAAATAATAAAAAGACTCCCAGGGACCGGGCCCACCGGCCGACCGGCCATTCCCTAGTCGTGGCAGGTCCCATGCCTCTTCTATTATTTTTTCTTATTTTATTATCTTCATAAACTCATGAAAACTCCTTGATTCAGTCAACTTTCCTGGTTTGAGCAAAACTCATGGTTTCTCCATATTTTCATGATTTCATGAAAAATAATAAAAAATAGGAAAAAGTGTCGTGGGATCGGGCTACTTGGCCGGCCGGCCATGCCTTAGCCGTGGCCGGTCCCACACCTTGCAATCCCTTATTTTCACAAATATTATTTTCCTCGTTTCATGAAACTCCTCCGTTTGAGCAAAAACCCTGGTTTCTTCATATTTTCTCAAATATTGCTCAAACCATGAAAAAGCCAAAAAGTCAAATGGTCATATGACCGATTAGGATATTCATGAAAAATATTAAAATATTATTATTATTTTAATATTTATCGAACGAGCAAAATTCTACTTGCTCATTCGAGCAAAATCGAGAATTTCAGTCAAAGATCAAACTCTTCTGAAAATCCAAAATATTGCTCGAACGCATATCAGAAAATACCAAAACTCTCAGGACTGAGACATTGGCACTATGGTGACACGTGCATGCTTCCTTGACCAACCAAGGCCGGAGCTAAGGCTTGCAAAGATCCGGTCCCACACATTCTTATGATTTTGACCTAATTTGCTCAATTGCTCATATTTGGTCCAAACTCTTTCCAACCAACTTGGAATTTGCTCAAACGATCATCCGCTGGTCCCATGATCACCAAGGGCCGGTTTCATGCCCTCTTGGTCGGTCCCTCACTTTTTCATAATTAGGTTTTATCACCTAATGCTCAAACGAGCACTACTTCAATAAATGATAAAACCGGCATTTAATCATCATTCTTTCACCAACTAGCCAACTAAGGACCCTGGTGCACACTCACTCGAGCACTTGGGCGCCACATGGACGTCCATCATTCCATGTGGTCGGTCTCTCCCTCACTCATGACCTATTTTCAGAACACCTAATTTTATATCTAGTATTTATGCTTTCTTTGCTATTTTTCTTGTAAATTATATATCTTATGTTTGCTTTTGAGTGTTTAGGTACTTTGGAGTCATTTGGAACAAAAGAAGAAGAAACGGCCCAAAAGTCTCATCTAAAGTGCAAAAGTGTTGGAGGCGGATTATTTCTCATTATTTGCTTTTATTTCTTCATCTCTGTCTGAAAAGTATGTCGGTTTTAGCGATGCAAATTTCTGTCTGAAAAGCATGACAACTTTAGTGATGTCAAGAAATTGAAGAGATAAAGTGAGTCTGAGAAATGAGAGGCGGTTGTTGTTGGCAGAAGAATGCAAAAGAATAAATCACTCTTTTAGAGCATAAGGGAAGAATCGTCAATTCACAGGCGAGTGGCAGCTGGAGCTATGCAGCGAAGAAGGGTAAGAATGAACCGTCAGTTATGTGCAACTGACAGGCCAAATAAATGGGGTTACCCCTTATCTATGAGACCTGGGTGGCTATAGCTATTTACGATTCCTACACAAACACCTAAAATTCAGAGAAGCTCATTTAGTTTTCTCTCTGCCTGAAATAGAGATGGCGGTGATGCTGTCTTAGAAGTTAGAGAAGGAGATAAATTCACAGATGGAAGTGGAGATCGAGAAGATTGTTAAAACAAGAGTTGGTCTGAGTTTCACTCCGTTTTTTTATTCAGTTGAAGAATTGGTGAAGATTGACAGAGGAGTTAGGGTTAGTAGGATACTTGATTCTGTGAAGAAATTAATGGAGAAGCTCTGTTGATTCGATGTGGTAATTGAATTGAAAAGAGAAATTAAGATTTTGGGTTTGATTGTGAACTGCAACCAGTAATGGAACTGATGAAAAATCAACAAGAATTACAGATTCGTTGGGGTTGAATTTGAATTCAGGTGAATAAGGAAGATGGGTTTTCAGCCGAATCGATACTGGATATGAAGGATAGAAGGAATTTGTTGATGTTTGCTCGATGTAGATATTTGTGACGAATTTAGGGTTTGTGGTTGTTCAAAGGGTTTCTGAATTTGAGATTTAGAATCAAGGAAGAAGAAAATGGTGACGAGAAATAACCAAATTCAGGTGGTATGTGCTGTTGAGGGTGATTACCAATGGTTTATGAAGTTGAGCTGGGCTTGTGTTAGATTCTGTGAAATTACAGTGAGAAAATGGGTTTCAATGATGAACAGGGTGAAGAAATGGGTTTTTGCTGTAGCTGGAGATGGAATTCTGGAACTCAAAGGCATTGAAGCTGATCTGATGTGCAGAATATGATGGTGATGTGAGCTGGTGTTGAGCTGAACTGACAAGAGTTGAGCTGCAATTGGAAGTGGAATAGTACCTGTGGTAAATGGAGTGTAAATGATGCATAAGAAGATGGATTATTGCAATGGATGAATACAGGGTTTGAATGTTAGTGGCTCGAGTATGAGGACCAGGAGTTGACGCAGATGAACAAGAAGGGTTAGAGCTCATTCTTGAGCTGAGACATTTGTTGCAGGTCAGAAGCTACAGTTGTGCACTGGATGAGAGTATACACAATGGAAGATGGCAGGGATTGAAATGCAGATATGGTGTTGGCTGAGATGCTGATGCTATTGGTGTTGTGTATGAAAGTTACAGGAAAGATGAAATTTAAGATTTGGAGAGGCTGTAAAGAAACTCAGTAGAAGTAATTGTGGTTGTAAGTCAAGAAGAACAAGAAGCTGCTAGTGCTAGTTGTTGAGAACTGGATGGTTTCTGAGGAGAGAATATGGAGCTCAGGTAAATGTGATGGTTGCAGCTGACGAAGCAATGGAAGAAATGGTGCTGCTAAGATGGTGTTGGTTATATGCGAGACTGCAGGTGGTGGTTGATAAGGAGATGACTGATTCATGGAGATTGTGAGCTGCAGTCCAGCTGTGTGTGTGATGGAGAATTGATCTGTGGAGTTTGAAGCAATGAAGCTCAGATAGTTTGAGAGGGATTTGATTCAGAGATTGCAGGCTGGTAAAGATGCAGTTCTGGTGGTGTTGGTATCTGAAAAGGAGATGGCATGGAAGTGCAGGCATGAATTGCACTGACGTGAAGCAGTTGCAGTGTAGGAAAGCTCAAAAATGGGTCTGTGGAATTGGCAGTGGTTATGCGGAAATGGGTGTTGCTACCAGTGAAAATGGAATTGAAATGGTGGTGGTGTTTGAGATGCAGTTCAAGTTGTTACAGGTGGAATGGGGATTTGAACTTGTTAGCATTTGGTTACTACTACGGGGAAGAATCAAGCTGAGTAAGGTGCTGAGAAGAGTTGAATGGCAGTGAAGTTGATCGTGTTGGCTTGCTAGGTCTCAGTTACAAAGTGCATCAGGTGCTAGAATGGAGTTGTTGGTGGATGATGGCAGGTGAAATCTGGTAGTGATGCTATTTGGATGGATACCTAGGTTCAGTGATGTGATGCTCTCGGAAGTATAAGTTTACAGGGAATGGTGTTGAGCCATTGGTGGTGACTGATATGGATGCAGCTAAGCTAGTTTGCAGCTGAAATTGCAAGGAAATGTGAACTGAAATGCAAGAAAAAAAGTGAAGGATGCTTAGCGAGTGATGTATTGCAGTTGTAGGCTTGAATAAGGTCTGTAGATATTGCAGGCAACAAGAAGAACTGGAGTTAATGTGGAGCAGCAGAATTGGTGTTGCAGGTGCCAGCAGTACAGTGAGTTACAGATGAAGGAAGTGACATATTAGCAAGGTTAATGTTACAGTCAAGAGCAGAAATTAAGATGCCGAGAATGGAAGAATAAACTGATGGCTGAAGTGAAGAATTGCAGCTGAAGGTGGAGATGGAATTGGAACTATAACTGAGCCTGAAAAGGTATGAAGCTCCAACATGGCTGGCTGTGAAGCAGTGATGCACAATCTTGGTGAAACAGAAGCCCAGGTTGTGCAAGTGGCTCAGGCCCGACCAAGTCAGCCCATCCAGCCAAAGTTTATATTGGGTCTATTTTCACACATTAATCACATGGGCTTGGTGGACTTGGTGATGGACTTTAGGAGACTTGACCTAAAAAGAGATACAAAAGGAAAAACTTCTACAACTTTGGGAGGACGTATTATTTTCTACTTGGATCTTTGGAGAGAACTTCTTCTAGGGTTTGCTTTCGTTTGTTTTCATCTTCTTTATTTTATTGATTATGATTATGATAAACTCCATTATTATGAGTAACTAAATACTACTATTGGTTATGGGATAAAAGTTGATTTCTCAAATATGTTATTTGAATCTATGGATTAGTTTTGTCTCAATATTTTATTTTTTATGATTCATGGTCTTTATTGTTATAGGATTTGATTGTTTGATTGGTTGAGTCCGGAATCAATCCGATTTGCATTTATCTCTAAAGCTATATTAGGGTTTTCAATACAAAAAAGTTGTTTGTCCCTGATTTTAAGTAGCATAATTGTGGGTAGTGCTTGTAGCGATATATCCTACTAGTCACATATGAATCATAACCTTGGTTAAATCGAATTAGTGCTTTTACACGTTTAATTGCTTTGATTAGTCTTATTCCATAAATCTTAAAGCTTTTAGGGAGTTAAACTTAATTGTGATTTTACACTTTGGGTACTTTCTAGGAAGAATTCACATATGCATCTTTTAATGTGGTTGTGATGAAATTAGGGAGTGGGATATTCTTGCGATCAAGGTATCCTAGGGCTTTTAATAGATGAGAGATTAAAATATCAATTCTAGTCATTGATGAAAATACATGTTTGTGAATGATACTATCCCATTACCAATATCTTTTCCTTATTGATTATTCCAACTATTTGCTTTGCTTTACTTTATTTTATTATATTTTCTAAAACAAAAATCCCCCTTGGTTATCTTAGAAACTGAAAATTACATAACAACAAAAGCCTCTCTGTGGATACGAACTCTTTCCTACCAATTACTATAGTATTGTAGGTGAGTAAGAAAGTGAAATTATATTTGACGGTTGACAACCGATCAAATTTTGGCGCCGCTGCCGGGGAGGCATACGGCTTGTTATTAAGCTTTTAGTTTCTTATCATTACTTCCGTTTCCATATTTGCTTTTTGTTTCTTGTCTTTTTTCTCACTTGTTTGCGAGAATTGTTTTCAGGTACCTAGTCCCTGGCTTCTAAAGATTGGAACTATCCAAGGTGCGGAATAGCCACTCGAAGAGGCACAATATTCCAACCAAGTCAAGGTACAACGGAAGAACAACAGTTAGAAGTGGAAGAAGAGTTACAACAAGAAGTTCTAGAACAAGAGGAACCGGTTGAAAAAGAACCACCTTTTGAAGAAGAAGAAACAATGGGTGATGCAAATCGTACACTCAAGGACTTGGCATCTCACAAGTTGGATACACAACAAGGGTATATTCAAACAAACTCTACTTTTGAGATCAAGCCGGGGTTGCCTAGAGAATTACCAAAGTTCCATGGCATGGTGAATGAAGAACCAAACAAGCATCTTATGGACTTCCACACCATTGTCACGGCCATGCTTCCAGCGGATGTTGAAGCGGATGGTGCAATGTTGAAAGTTTTTCGATTCTTGTTGATGGATAATGCTAAGGATTGGTTGTGTTATTTACCTCTCGGAAGTATCAAAACATGGAATGGGTTGAAGAAACTCTTTCTAGAGAGGTATTTTCCTGCATCAAAAACTACTCAAATTCACAAGGAGATTTGCGGGGTGAAGCAAAATGTGGGAGAATCTTTATATGAATGTTGGGAACGATACAAGAGATTGGTGGAAAGCTGCCCTCACCATCAATTCAGCGACGGATGATTATCCAATACTTCTATGAAGGACTCCAATCAAGCGATAGGAATCTTCTTGATGTTGCGGGTGGTGGTGCACTAGTGAGCAAAACGGTGGCACAAGCTAGATAATTGATTGAAAACATGGTAGCAAACTCCCAACAATTCTTGAGTCGTGTTTCGGATGTGCTTCTTAGGAGAGTAAATGAAGTGAGAGAGTTGGAGGAACTTCGTCAACAAATGGGTAACATGACAGCTATGATGCAACAAGTTGCAGCCGCGGTGATACCAAGTTCTTCTCAAGGGTATGAAGACTCCAATGAACAAGCTAATGTGATCTTCCCAAATCAGCAAAGACGGTATGATCCCTATGATAGAGCATTTATATGTCTAATTTGTCCTCAATGTTTCGTACTGTTAGTACTCGTTTTCGTCCTTATTATAGTGTTTTGTGTGTTTGTAGGTAATTTTTGGAAAAATCGGCTCGAAAAGTTGCCCGAGGCACCCTTGGAGGACATTTGTTATTCAGACTCTCGTTATTGGTTAAGGAGCAGCTCAATTACTAAGGGGCACCTCAGGTCACCCTAAAAGGCAGCTGCTATTCGCACACCGGAATTGGTTAAGGGGAGGTCATCTTTTCCATTTGAATTATGTTTTTGGCGGGAGAACTATACTCCACATGCGTATTCTGTTGGATTGATTTTGGAAGAGACTTAGCCGGATTTCTCTCATGATTTGGATAGATACAAACCTGTTTCACCTAAACACGGAAGGTATGCAAGTTGGTTTCAATAAAATAGGAAGGTTACGTGGAACATACAGAAGTAAATATTTCCGGCAGGTGATGCTTTATATGGAATTTATATGAGTTTAACTTTATTTGGCTTGTTTCTGCACGAGTTTGACTTTCCTGGATCGTGTAAGCAACGCATTTGGAATATATCACCACCAGAAGACGCGCATGAAGAGAAAAGGGGAATAATATCTCCGGAAAATGGCAGGATATTATTCTCGAGTAAAGAGGAGAATTATTTTCATTTATTCGAGATAATTTGGAGGAGCCGTGGGTATATAAACGAGTCTTGGGAGAGTTTTTGGGGGATGAAGGGTTTAGGGGTCAAGCAGAGACCAGAGAGAGGTTGCAGAGGCGAAGAACAGGAGTTGCAGGAAAGCTTCCTGCTACTGCTGTAGAAGAAGAAGACGAAGAACGAACCTCCCAGGACCGTCGTTCTTAACCAGCGTCAACATCAGTTTCTCTTTGTCGTTGTTAAACAGCAGTAAGCTTTTATCGTTTATTTATGGACGCCTCTTGTGGGTCTTAGATTCACTGTTGTATATTTTTTCCATTCTTTTAATCATATTTTCAGCATCAATTATGTATTTTGAGAACATGATTAATATGAGTAGCTAAACCCCAATACTGGGATGACGGAGGAAGCCATTCTTTACACATGGGTAATTCTATTTAATTCTTTTATGACTATTTGCACTATTCTAAATTGATTTATGATTTTTCTTGATTATTTGTGATTTTGTCTGATGGTGTATGCTTAGTCCTAGAGATTTTTGATGCATCATTCTTATGATTTACAACTAAAACTTTATAAAATCTACCTTGGCAAAGATTTAGAGTCGATGTTTGCTATTTTATGAATTTTAATTGTCCGGAATTAAATATTGAACTGCATGAATGTGAGAATTGGTGGAATCCCGAGTCCCAGTTGCTCTCTTCATCTTGTTAATATTCTTGTATATGTAATTTTATTAAATCTAAAAAATCTGCTGTCACAAGTCTTAGAGTTCGAATCCTTTTTACTACAACCCCATCAAAAATCTTAATCATTTTGGCGCCGCCGGCGCGGATTTGTGCTTAGGTAGAATTTTGAGGTTTTTTTTTTATTTCATTTGTTCTTTTTGCGTTTCTTTGGGTGTGTCTTTGTATTACAGGTTTGAAGTTGGATACTAAAGACATGGAATCAAAGCTTAAAGCCAAAAGAGAAGGC